>NC_056729.1:1026635834-1026700834 GCF_019279795.1 Protopterus annectens
GTAACTCCGCACTGGGGCTTGGTCTGACAAAGATCCATGTGAACGACAGCTCTACCTCATTTAACAAATACATAAAGCAAACGATTTAACACTCGTACACAAACAAGGGATAACTAAATTTAAGATGATGAAAATGAAATAAAATGAAAGAGTGGAAACGTTGCTGCTCATCGTAATGCTTGTCACCCTATCAATTCTTTGCAACCACGTGGAGAAGAAGTGAAGGTAGCGACAGACTATTTCCCTGAACTGACAGATCGCTGCAGCTACTGACTAAAGCATAAAGTTAAAAGGCGCTTGTTTTAGAAAAAGACAGCTATGACCAACCTGGATCAAGATTTTAACAAATGCAATATATTGTCAACTAAGGTCCGTACTATGAAAGTATGTTTTTCCCCCCTAAAGAACAGTTCTGCACTCGAAAATTATTGTTTTTTCATATTTAAATTTGTGGAAGAAGTGGTTGATGATGTCAGCTTGGTGGGAGGTACTTTAAGTAAACTCGAGAGTGGGACACCTTTCATATATAAACTGTTAACAATCTCACCAAAATGAAAGAAATTAACAAAAGTAACTGACTTTTAGATAGAAAACTATTCAATGGCATTATAAAAAATAATGTTGCCAAAACACCAGAACTTTGACAACAATTCTGAAGCAGTCTTATGTGCTGCAATGTTACCGAACATATGGGCTGCCACCACTTGCTTGAGCAAATACTTTGAAAGGAGATTTTCTCCTAAATGTTTAATGTGACCAGCATGGAAAAACACGCTGAATTGTAACTATATTAGGTAAATAACAAGTTCAGTTACGATTTCAGCGTGTTTTACATTAAGCTGATCTACAAATCTACATTACAGTTTCACGTGCCTGTGGAAACTACTCGGGGTGGGGGGGTAAAAGCTTCCAATTCCTATCGTCTCATAGTGGGCTTGGATGTAAGCACAGATGTGCTATGAGACAGTAGTCAGGGTTAATGAGTTAACGGACACAGGCGACAAGCCAGGAGTGAATCTGCGATTTCCCATCCATTGGTCTATACTGTGTCTGAATAGGCTTAGGGAAGAACTCTGTTTCACATCAGTGGGAGGTCTGTTCCAGAAAAAAAGTAATCTCTGAGATAAATACCAGTCCCTCCAACATGTTTGTTTATGTCACAGATGAGGTTTAGAGCCTTAAATCTGGTAATTCTAGTGATCTTTGTTTCGCAAATATGTAGCACATCCATCAGGGTTAGATTGGAGAATGTCTTGTAGGTTAAGCATAGATCACCCCCCAGTAGTCTGTAGGAGACCAAGTACAAGGACAGGGCTTTCAGGCAGTCCACACAGGATATATTATTTACACCCTGTATTATTTTAGTGAGGAACCTCTGTCAACACTTCAGCTGTTGCAAATGTCTGGTCAGGTACATGCCGAGGGGTGCACTGTACTCTATTATTAGTCTAATGAGAACTGAGTATACTGGGACTATGATCTCCTTAGATCTGGATGCCATGCCCTTGCTTATAAGCTGCACCATGTAAAAGGATTTTCTCACTACCATGGACTCATGGTGATCAAAGTTCAGGTTACTGTCAACCTGAGTGGCCAAGTCCCTTACCACTGGATATACTTTTAGAGAAGTGTGATCAAGGTTGTAATTTGCAGGCGTGGTCATCTTCTCAAAGGTATAATTACACCTGCACTGAGTTTTAGGTCATGGGTCTGGCATCAGTTGTCTGTGTCAGAACCTCCTGGAAGATATCTACATTCTAGGGGATTCAATGATTGCACTCAGCTAGCAAGTTATCAACAAAGTTGGTCATCCAAAGGCCCTCTACATTTACTTTGACTTCAGAAAACTATATTCTAAACAGGAGAGGTCCCAGTACCATGCCCTGTGGGGCACCACTAGCAATATGCTTCATGGAGGAGAAGGATTCCCCCACCCTAACTTCATTTGTTTTATCTGTCAGTCGTTTAGCTATCCATCGGGGGACACAGGGATTTATACCTAAATTTGTGAGTTTGTCTATAATACCCAAGTGAGGTACTGTGTCCAATGCCTTTGCCAGGTCAGGTAGGCAGTATGTACCATTCTGCCCTTGTCCATTGCCCTAATGACCTTCTCAAAGAAGTCCATCATGTTTAGTAAGCATGACCTACACTTGATGAAAATAAACTGGGATGGGGTCCAGTGTTTGAAGATTTCCTATGTCTCTGTTTATCAGGTCCAAGATAATTCTTTCCATGAATTTATTTAAATAATATCCTGTTTAGCTCAATTTCACATTCATAAAACCTACCTTCCAACATTTAATATATCTGACCACTACTCCTCTGCCATAATTCTGCAGTGGACATTTTAACCTACTTCATTATCCACAATACTCATCCATTATTCTGTTAATTGTTTATGACACTTGTCACAAAAAGAGACACTGCCAGCCCAGCTATCTGGAATTTTGTAAATAATTATATGTCATTTTTGAATATTAATATTATTTATATACGTGTAACAAAAAGAGATACTGCCAGCCCAGCTATCTGGAAGTTTGTAAATAATTATATGTAATTTGTGAATATCAACATGATTCATATGCTTGTGTTACAACTGTATTAGAACTGTATGTTACGTGTATATCAAACTGCTGGTACAGAAGTGTGTGTTGAAAAGGGTTTACCAAGTATTGAGTTTAAATATGTAGCCAAAGTCTACCCTACTGGAAAAGAACAGAAATGTATACACACTATTGTAACCGTTTAAATGTACATATTTTAACAGGGAAACTGAAACACAACACAAGAGGTTAACTTTAGAAAAATAGCTTAACTTAAATTACTTTATGGCCATGTAATAAAAGGATGTTAACTTTCAATTTCAGTACAGTAACAGACACAATGTCTAGAAATGAAAGGGTTTTTTTGTATTGTCTTGGAAGTGTTTATTGTTTTATGACTTCCAGTACCTGCCTTAGATCTAAGAAAAGTCCCTGTTTATGTATTTTCACAGGTAGATGCTAAATGCTACCAGCTGCATCAATGGTTGTTTTTCACCTGGGATACAGTCAGATGACAAGAAGGGATGTCATCCTCCAAGCTATCTCAGCAGTAATATTTAATATATTAATTTAAGAACTCTCATAGAGAGACAGTATTCTGTATTTTGTCTTTGACCTGACAGCATCAAGATCCAGTCACCACATCTGTCATGTTGTTTTGAAGTAAGTGTATTAGGGTACAGTATAATTCTTTTAGATATAGTCAGGACTATACCAAAGCCCAGCTAAGATATATTTCTTTATTTACTTGAGACTGTCCTACAATGTTGCTTTAAATACTTCCTGTCATTTAAAACTCTGTTACCATATATTATATATATATATATATATATATATATATATATATATATATATTTAGTATCTTCTTGTTCTTTTATTATTATTAAATATATTTACACCATTGACTGTAGCTGATCTGTGTAGAGACATATTTAAGCTCTGAGAGTATTTGTATATTTATTTGGTGAGACTGTGGGCCACTCCTAATAGCCTTGCTCTTGGTCAAACTACCATTTAGACAGTAACATTACACAGTAAGATTGGACACCCTTTGTTAAGGGCTTTAAAGTATCTGATAAAGAATTGGGTGGTGGTGTAATAACAACAGTATAGCAAGCCGCGGTGGTACAGCAGTAGCGTTGTTACCTCACAGCAAGAGGTTCTCCTGTTCAATTCACGGCTGGAGTGCCTTCTGTGTGGAGTCTGCATGTCCTCCCGGAGGTCGAGTGGCCTTCGAAAGACATGCGTGAATGGGCGTGCCTTCGCTGAAGGTTTGGGCATCGGGCTGGCAACTTGGCACCATAAAATTCGACTGCCAATCATTAGCGGACCGGAGTTCTGCTGAGGCGACCCCTAACCGGGAAAAGCCAAAAAGACAAACAAAGACAAACAGTCTAGGCAGAAGGGGGCATAGCTAGTAAACCTGTGCCCATCTTTCCCAGATGTGTGTGTGTGTGTGTGTGTGTGTGTGTGTGTGTGTGTGTGTGTGTGTGTGTGTGTGTGTGTGTGTGTGTGTGTGTGTGTGTGTGTGTGTGTGTGTGTGTGTGTGTGTGAGCTGCTTAGGCAGGGACATGAAGCACTGGTTGGACAGAGACAGTGTTGGAGATCTTAGCTTGGCCACTCAGCTGAGATCTCAACTCTAAAGCTGTGCCAGTGGGGAGTCTTATTGGGGATCTGCAGAAAGAGCGATAAACCAGCCCTGGACTGACTGTGGTCTCTGTGTGCTCTTAAGGGACAGTGCACTTCATGCAGACAGCTGCATCTGGAAATACTGTGTGTGTACCTATCATTCTCCCAATGTATGTCCCGCATTGGTACTAGTGGTGAGGATTGAGGTTCCTTGATTACTGGGCCAGTGATGGAGTGTCAAAACACTTTTTAATGATTTTCCTTCCTAAACTTGAACAAGGAAAGTGTCAATATCTCTTCATAGAAAGACAGATAATAGAAAAAAAAACTAAATTTTAAAGGGGCATGATTCATAGGTTCATAGATTAGTACTAGGCTAATTGCCCTTGCAGGCCATTTTAAGCCTAGCCAATTATCCCTTGTGAGACTCAAACCCTGTACCTTGTGTTTGTAAGGCAAACACCTTAACCATTAGGCCCCCCTCCCAACCCCTATGATGTGAAACCAATAAAGGATGTGTGTAAGCTTCTTGTGCTAAATATACAATATCCACTATTACACAAATATTATCTGATCTAGATCATGACCAAAACCAGAATAACAGGTACACTTGGAGGTCCCATACATTACTTCTGTAACCCCCACGAAATGCATCATCTTAATATGAAACTCCATATATCTTCGTAATCTAGTAATCCAAAGCATCCTGGGTCCCCCATATAGCTCACTGTAACTAATTACTGTTTTCCAGTCTCCCATATACAAACTCCTCCTTCTTGAAATGCCACTATCTCCCTCATCATATTATATAACTGATATTGCATCATACCAGGAGAAAAGTTGACTATAAATAACATAACTTAATTTTCTCCTAAATAACACTTCTGTTCAATATAATACCCATTACCATCCACTAACATTTCCACTACCCCAAGGGCTGAACTTCCTGGAATATTTCATTATTCTATTTTTGTAGGGATGGTGAGGCCAGTACCACTCAAATTCAAAACACCAATCCTACATCTAAAATACAGTTTCCTTATAGCTACATTCACAGTTTGGTCTTCTCTCTCTTTCTCTCTGTTTTAGGCTCTTTCTCTCTCCATGCTTTCCACCCTTCAAGCCAACTCCTCCCAGTGGCATTCGGTCCTTCATGGTCGTGTTTCTCACACAACCACAGTGGGTGAGAGCCATCTGGGGAGCTATCATTCAGGCAGCCATGAGGGTTGTTTGTGCTTTTGGCAGAATTCCAGCTAAGAGGGCATTTCAATTGCCCCTAACCTAACCCCTGGATAGGAGGATATGAAATTCATGTCATTTCAGAGGCCCACAATGGCTTCTTCACGTGGGTGTACACTTCTGCACACACTCTATGAATGCTAAAACCAAGCAGTCACTTTGTGAGATAAATGCCCGCCCCCAGGCCATGACTTAAACAGCCAACCCTCCTGTGAGGGACCATAACATTTCACAATCTGCTCCACTCTGCACTCCCCCTATGGTGGGCTTGACTATCCTCTCCTGCTAGTTCCATGTTACCCTAGCTCCTACTAGAACTTAGGTAACAGAATCTTATGCAATTTCTTATCCATTTAGAGATTGTCTGTTTGGAAATTGCTTTTCCTTCCCTTCCTGTTGCATAGGCTACTAAAAGCTGGTCAGTTTTTCTGTTACCTTTGGTTCTGTCCAGGTAGTAGCGTAACTGTCTATGTACATCCAAGGTATGCAGCAGTCTTTCCCCCCTGTTCTGTGGATTGGGAAAGAAGGTAGGTTACCACCTTAGGCATAAATGTAGGATTAGTTCTCATGGACACTATCTTGATGGAAGATTAGGAAGGGTTGTACTGCCATTAAGGCCTGTAATTCCGAAACCCTTCTTGCTGAAGTAATTGCCAGTAGGAAAGCAGTTTTCCATGATAGGTGTTGAAGATCTGCTGTTGCTGCTGGTTCGAATGGAGGGAGTGTCAATTTTTCTAGCACAAAGTTCAAGTCCCATGCCGGTAATGGTGGTTTCCTAGGAGGTTTTAAATTCTTGATTCCTCTGAGGAACTGCCTGAGTAGAGGATGTGAGAAGACAGGGGGATCGAAGCTGTATTCTGCAGAAATAGCTGATGCATGTATCTTGATGGAGGAATAGGACAGGCCTGTATGTAGAAGCTCTGCCAAGTACTCCAGGATGTTAGCAATGTCTATCTTTGACACATCTTTTCCTCTTTCAGTACTCCAAATGACAAACCTTTTCCATTTTCCTGCATAGTTCCTTCTTGTTGAAGGTCTGCGGGCTTCAAGGATAATGTCTTTCACCCTTTGGGATAAGTCTGGGTTAGTTGCTGTTACGTGATGTTCCAGGCAGTCAGTTGCAGAGTTTTTAGGTTTGGATGCATGATGTTGTAGTTGTTCTGAGTTAACATCAAAGGCATCAGGACATGCTCCTCAGCAATGGATACCAGTGTTGTCTTGGCCAATTTGGAGCTATCAGAATTATCCTTGGACGTTCCTCTTTGATTTTCAGTAGTACCTTGTGCATCAAAGATGAGGTGGAAATGCATATGCTGTCAGGCCTTTCCAACTGATGGACAGAGTGTCCACCTTCCATGCTAGTGGGTGATATGTCCTTGTGCAGAATTTCTTGAGCTGGTGATTGAGTGTCTATTTGTGGCATTCCCCATTTCTTTGTGATGGCCTTGAAGATGTCTAGCATCCATTCGTGAGCATCCGAGGTAGTTCTGCTTAACATGTCTGCTAGGATGTTTTCTTTTCCCACAAATATTGCCTGTAACTGGATGTTGTAGCACAGAGCCATATTCCAAAGGTCCAGAGTCATACTGCATAGGAGGTATGAATGAGTGCCTCCCTGTTTGTTGATGTACCACATGACTGTGGTGTTGTCTGTCCTTATCATTAAATGGCCTTCTTTGAGGAATGGTCTGAAATTCTGGATTGCTAGTTTTACTGCCAGCATTTCTTTTTGATTTATGTGCAGGTGCAGCTGGTCTGGAGTCCATAATCCTTGTATGCATTTCTCCAGCATGTGTGCCCCCCAGCCTAGATCTGAGGCGTCCATTGTGATGGTTTGGCTTGCTTGAAATTTGTGGAAAGGCAAGCCTGGGTTTGACTGGCATGCTTGAGCCCACCATAGGAACTCTTGCTTCAGGCATGGGATTAGTGGGATTTCGGTTTCTAAGCTGTGCCTGTGTTGAGACCATAAATTCTTTAGGTACCACTGTAGCTTTCTCATATGCAGTCTGGCATGGGGGACCAGGATTATGCATGATGCCATGAAGCCCAAGGCCTGCAGTACTTTTCTTGCTGTTAGTTTGTTCTGTTTTGTTAATGCCAAGAAGTAAAGGGGGAGTTGTTCTTGTTTTTCTGCAGTTAGGAATGCCATCTGTTTTACTGTGTCCAATTCAAGAATGTTCTTGTTTGGGATGGTATCAGTCTTGACTTTTTTAAATTGACTGTGTATCCCAGGGCTTGTAGTAAGCAAATGACTCTTTGTAAGTCTTTTGTCAGCTTGCATTTGTTGTCCAGGTATGGTTAAATTTGGATTCCTGTAGCCTGCAATGAGCGATTACTGATGCCAGGCATTTTGTGAATACTTGGCGAGTAGATAAGCCAAAGGGCAATGCTGAGAATTGATAATGCTCTGATCCTGCAAGAAATCTGAGGTATCTTCTGCAAATTGGTTGTATGGGGAGATCTAGAGTTACCAGCCAAGACTCCTTGCCCAGCATGCATTTTGAATTTTGGGACAATGATGAATGTGTTTAAGACGGACAGGTCGAGAATAGGTCTCCAACTTTTCTGGTACTAGGAAGTGTCTGGACTAGAATCCTTTGCCCTGTTCTGTTAGTGGTTCTCTTTCATCAGCTCTCTTCTTTGTTAATTGAGCTATCTGTTTTAGAGCTTCTGTTTTTGATTTGGAGGTAGGTTTGGCATTCCTCTTTCACTGGTAAGGTGTGGAAGTGAAACCTGTAGCCTTGGTCTATGGTCTGCAAAATCCACTTGTCTTTTGTGATATAGTGCCAATTTTTGAAAATAAAGCTAACAAAGGTGCTGCTATTTGTTCCGTCACTGTGATTGTCCTGGTGCAGTGGCAGTGGTTACCTCCTCTGGATTGATTTCTGCCTCTGGCACGTCTATTCCTGCCTCTCTGAGATTTTGAGGAGTCTGAAAGGACCAATTTTGGAAGGCCAGTTCAAGAAATCCTTAACTGTTTGTACAGATTTTGCCTTCTCTTCCATTTTCTTCATTACTTGCTGAGCAGGAGTACCAAATAGACTGGCCTTATCCATAGGAGCATCTAACAGCTTTGCTTTAACATGATCCGGCAAAACCTGTTCTTTCAACCATGCATGCCTTCTTATAACAGTGCCAGTCATGGCTGATCTAAATGAAGCCTCCAGTGCATCATAGCCACATTTTAAAGAATGGTTACTAACCTGCTGAATGTTATTTACCATTTCTAAAACATATTTCTTATCTAAGGAGTCATCAGAGGACAATTTCTTAGTTAACTGATCAAGCATAAACTCTTGGTATTGGATCATATGAAACTGACAGTTCAAAGCTCTAGCTGAGAGAGTAGCAGAGGTGTAAACTTTTTCCCCATCTCTAAGGACCTGGCCTTAGGCCCCTGGGAGATAGTCTCAGGATCTGCAAGTGGGGCTTTGTATAGGTGGTGATGATTGTAGGTAAAGTATCAGGAGCAGTGCAAACATCATTAAATGCATCATCCACAACAGGCAGAACTGGAGGTATAGCTAAGGGCCTATGTTGTGGTAAGTGAAGAAAGGTCTTAAGCCTTTTTCTTGAATCTGAGAAATCTTGTCCCTGCCATTGGAATTGTTCTCTCATGGCATGTAAGGTTTCCCCAAAGAAAAATTCCTCTGGTGGAGAGGCAGATGGAATAGATTCTTCAGCATCGGAATCTTCATAAGTAGAGAAAGGAGCCTCTGGATGGTCTGTATTGTCTGAGTCATCCGAAGAATCTTCAGGGGACACTGGCTCTGGGGGCTCTGCTCTAGGTCTCTTTTCTGGAGGCTGAGGAGATGAGATCCTCTGCCAAAGTAAGCATTTGTGAACTGGAACTGGGCCTGTGTGAGGGGGGCTTAACAGGCACTGATTTAGCAGTTTTGGCTGCTTTAGCCCTGGCAAAGGCCTTAATAGACATGGCTGCAGGAGGCCTAGCAGCACCACGTGTTGGGGTAGAGACATCCAAAGGGATGGTGTCTGATAATTCAACAGGAACCACATTAGTAGGCAAAACTTCAGAGGCCGATTCAACTAGGGTAGCAGCAGCCGAATAGTCACGGCATAAAAATCTGAGCGAAAAACTGTTCAGCAAACTCCGACGCCTAAGCGCTCGCCCGGTTGAAGGAAGCACAGGCTAAACAGGCTGCTACGCCATGGTCTGGGCCTAAACAAGGTAGGCAGTACGAGTGGAAATCCTTATGAGGTGTTTGTTTCCCACAAGTTAAACAATTATTTACTTTTTCTGACATGCAAGAAAGACTGCCTTTGCATCATCATTTTGAAAATGGTCAAAACGTCCATTTGACTTACTAATCAGTGTACCATCTTTATAAAGCATTACATTTCAACCATTGACCGTCTCGTGAACTTGTTTCAACTGCATCTCCTGTAATACCGGCCAAATGACATTCTCGAACATTCAACGATTTATACTTTAGTGCTACCTTTACACCTTCTTCAGAGTTATGACTGCAGATGCATCCTTGAAGGACATCACTGAATACTGCCAGATACAATTACCTCAAGTTTAACTTCTTAATCCACATTCATTCGCTGACACCAAAAGTTGAGTCCGTCTCCTATGCCTCTGCTTAGAACAGTCATTCTCAAAATCTTTCATTCTTCTTCAGTCTTATGAACTTTACTAGGGTGCCATCCTAATTATAAAACTTAGTCTTTAAAACTAATATTTAAAAACAGAACAGAACAAAATATGCACAGGTTTTCCAGCTTCAGTCAGTAAACTCTGAGAAAACAATTAAGATGCCCATTCAGTCATCATCTCATTCAAATGTAGGTCAGTCCATGTTGCCAGTTTTTCACATTTATACAGTTGGTAATCTAACCTTTCCACTTTTTTTGCTGGTAGCCAGTCACACACAGTTTGTGATGAACCAGATGTTGACCACATGCCCTGCTGTTGTGCTACTCCAGCCATGCAATAGCCTAGTTCTTTCTTGTTAGCACTACACTTCTATTTATTTATGCTGTCCTTTGCTCAGACTGCCTGCACTGTTCAATGCAAAACATGTCTGATAAGGTATACATCTTTGAACATAGCAACTCCCTTGAAAATTAAAGCTGTGGAAATGGCAGTGTCTATCTATGAATCTCAGCATTAATTTCAACAAGTGATTCACCAATAACCAAAATTTATTTTGGAATCTACAAGGGAATGCATTTACTCTTTACAGCATCAACATCAAAGGAAGCAGTAGCATCCAAAATTCTGAGTGACACCCTCCCACAAATACATAATTCTTGTATTTGAAGTGGAACAGAAACAACTCTCATACACTTACAAATAATAATAGTAATAATAACAATAATAATAAACATATTTTTCAAACATAGTCTCACACGAATTTGATAAGTCTTACAAATTTTCTTCATATTGGGGAGAAAACTAACTTGCATTTCTTCATACAATATTTTTTAAGTTCTGTATTTCATCGCTTTTACACTGGACATCACAGAAAAGCTCACAAAACAGAAGGTTGAGAACTGCAACAAACGATCAGAGACAAATTAGGAATGCCATCTTGAAGTGAAATCCAGAAGCTTTCCAGGTCATTTTCTTGTTATCTTAACTTCAAGAATTTAGTTACTTTTTAGCTCTGCAAATTTGTGTTATTCTGTTCAGATGTGCCTGCTAGCATCTCGTGAAACAAATTAACTTCTTATACGGTCGAATCTGTAAAGTACCCTTCAACTGAACCCATTATAGCTCATCATATTCTTGCTCTGTTCCTCACAGATACAGCCTCTACTTGTTCCACCCAACAGCCTCTCCCTCACTAGAAAATCAGACCACCAACTTGTGACATTTACTCTCAAAATCTGCATTCCCCCTGAAACTTATGCCTCCCTATTTAAAGACTGTAAAAAAGGTGAAATGATGAAATGTATAAACCCATCTAAGACATTGCCACCACTGACCTGAATCAGCAGCTATCTAGGATATGAAGTTTTACAAAATCTTAGACAATTGTGCACATCTAGTAGTCCCTATTAAAAACAAATATAATATAAAGAAATTAAAAAAAACACCCCTTGGTGGTCAGTCATAATAAATAAACTTTGTAACAACAGAAATAAAACATTCAAGCTATACAGTAAAACCAAAAATCACTAAAAAAAACAAAAAAAAAACAAAAAGGACTGTAAGGATCAGCAAAGTAATCCATGAATGGTGATCAGCATATGAGAAGGACAACTATAATTCCTTCCTTAACTATGTCAGGAAAACAGAAATTGTTTTTTTATGTACAGAACCACTTCCATGTTGTTAGTCTAGACAGTGATCACACCTTCGGGGAGGCAGTCAATGAAAGGCTTGCAGCACTAGCAAGATTGGTCTCATCTCCAAATCACTGATGTGCAGATGGGCTTCTGACTAGGACCAGGTACCTTGGGCCATCTTACTTTATAATGCCCCTCCCACACCTGAAGGAAAGCATCCGTGGTTACCGTGACCATGGGCTTGAGAAAAATAAATGGGAGATCTACAGAAACATGCTCTGACATCAGCCACCAAAAGATGTGATGATGACAAGTGTCAGTGAGACAAACAGAGAATTCATTGAGTAAGTTGTAATAGACCACTGGACTGCAAAAGCCCACTGCAGAATCCTCATGTAGAACCTGGTTGGAGGGATAAGAGAAAATGCAGTGGCAATAACATCAGAACTGAGGAAGCCTCTGAAATAACAATACTTGATTGGCTTTTAGTCGTAGGGATAGCAATCTCATGGGAGGAAGTCTGGCAATCTGATTGATAGTGTTCAAATGGCATTAGATAAACTCTAGAACTTGAACAGATTCCAGATTGAATTTGTCAAAATTCAGTATAATGCCCAGAGACAGGCAGCAAGAATCGCTTATCTGAATCAACAATGCCCTTGAAGTTGTTGTGAGGAGCCAGTCCAACAGGTGCAGAAACACCTGATATCCCTGTAGCCTGAACCAAGCTGCTATCACTGTCATGCATCTGGTGAACACTTGTGGATCTGTGGTGAGACCAGAAGACAGTGCTCAAAACTGATTTTGATTGGCTCCCAGCCTGAAGCGCAGTAACCTCCTGGAATGCCTCACTATCATTATGTCAAAGTAGGCATCTTTAAGATCCACTGGGCGCATCCAAACATCCCTCCTCAGCTAAAGAAGAAGAAGAATGGACTGCACTGTCACCATCCAGAACTTGGTCAGTTTTACAAACACATTTAATTTGTTTAGGTCTAAAATGAGCCTGAGGTCCTTGGTTTTCTTTGGCACCAAAAAGAATTCTGAATAGACCTAAGACCCTCTCTAGTCTGGTGGGACCTTATCTGTGACTCATTTTTTGAGCAGCTTTAGAATCTCTGCTGCTGCCTCCCTTCATTGGTAGGGTGGTACATCTGGAAGGGAATTTTGTCTCAGATTTGGAGTTAACTTAAAGGGAATGGTGTAACCCCTGGAAATGATTCTCAACAGCCAGGAATCTGATGTGATGGCCTCCCAAGCTTAGAGGGGAGAGCCATGCACACCCCGAGTGTAGCAGAAAGGCAAGTTTTCAGGAAAGCTGGAAGGGCTTGAAAAAAGTCCACTGAAGCCCTGATTGTTAGGACCACCTTTGCCCTTAGGGCAGCATCCATTAAAGTCCTCCCCCTGCCCCACCTCAGGGACATCTTCACATGGAGCGTTCTGGGAAAACTGCTGCGATAAGAACACCCTCCCCCTTTGGTTCCCAGGAAAAAGTCATTTGCAGGATAGAAAAACAAACTCTTATGGCAGTCAAAAATATTGCCATTCTAATTAGTATGTTCTTAACTTTAGGGCCAAACAAAGTGGACCCATCAAGGAAGGGCACTGAGGAAGGAGGCAATGAAGTACTCTGCAAAATTACACAGGCCCATCCAGGCATGATGGCAAATTGAAATGATGGTGCCTGCTGCCTGTGCCATATTACCTGTTGCATTTAAAAAGAGGTGTATGGAGATGTTAGAAATAGATAAATCGTGGCCAACTGAGTCTCCACGGTCTGATGAGACTCGGGATAAGGATGTGATGCCACTGACTTAGTAACTTCAGTGATTAGGTCTCTCTGAAGCCTAGTCAAATGTGCCACATACTTCAGTGCATGGAGAGAAAATACGGCTGAAGGAGATGTGTGATTTCCAAATCAGTTCAGTACTCATTAATCCCTGTTTGGGGGATGAGCCAATGCACTCTCCTTCGAGATCTCTTCCTTCATGGCTGCAGTGACAGCATTGGCATTGACCATGGGATTCTTGCTCCAAAAGGACTTATCCTTAGGTGAGACCATAATCTTGTCAAGTTTGCGTGTTATTGGCTCCACCACTTAGGGTTCTCTCCATGCCCTCCTGGATGCAAGATCGATGAGTCAGTCCAGAGGTGGTACCACCCAACATGTGTACAGGCCACATCAGAGGCTTAAAGAAAGACCGACTCCTCAGGGGAAGGGGTTTCAGTTGTCCAACCCTGGGGTGGGGGGGGGTTGGTGTAATAGTTAAAGTGTTTATCACACAGACAAAAGATAGACGGCTTCATTATCATGTTTGGAAGGAAAACTGACCAGGCTTAAAATGGCCCACAATGGTAGCTAGCCTATTACTTACACGTGAACCTATGAACCCCCCCCCACTGCTATCTCAACACTTGCAAGACATCACTGAAGGTAGTGTCTTCATGGGGGAGGGGGGGGATTTAAGGAACCTTCCTCCTCATCAAGGCTGGAATTTTCCATCAGGAATTCTCCAGAAAAATTTAAGTGCTTCTTCTTACACTGACTCTTCTTATGTACTTCTCAAGATGAGAATCCAGAGATGATAAAGATGCAACATGAGAGCCCCAGGCCTGGGACTGCTTAACGCCTTTGAATGCCGACTGTCCTGGACAAGTTCATGACAAACTTAATCCCTATAAGGAAGAGAAGACCAGAAAGACCCCTTACCCCCACCCCCTTGTCTAGTGCCTTAAGAGAAATCTCCACCCCAGCCACTGACCCAGTTGGGTCTGAAGCCAAAATCATTGGTGAGCTGTGCAGATCCAACACACCTGGGCCAAAGTAATCTCCAACAAATTCAGAGTCGACCTCAATCCCTGGTCCCCAGCACTATAGCTCCAGGATACAGATGGCTCAGAAAACCCCATATTTGAATACATCAAGGTGGAGGTTGGTACTAGAGTCAGCAAAGCAGTTGGCACTGACACAGAAGCAACACAGGTGGGCATCGGATCCAAGTTCAGTGGTGCAGAAGGGTGGACCAGAGGAGGAGCCACAATTGGTGGGGTGGGAGGGGCAACTCTCCACACCCATGGAGCCAAGGGGTAGAGAATGATCACCAGGTCCGCCTGAGCCTTCTGAAAGGTTAACATTAACTTGTCCATATCAGATTCTTTGAAACTCCTAGTGGACCTTTCAGACTTATTACAGGAAGTCATCAAGGATGACTTAATGGGACAGTGCACAGGAATGTTTGCCACATGGATCCTAAAAGGAAAGAGCCAGACTCAGGTAAACGGGTTCTGGGGAGAACTTTGGATCCAGAGTGATGACCAAAAAGGGAGAATGGGGTTGATCAGACAGCGATGCTGCAGATAGGAAGAGGCTTGGAATGTCCAGGTGTGGAAACCTAAATAGTTGCAACATTGTCACCAGATCCACAACCAGAACCGATGGTAACAGCACTGGGGCCTTCAGCTCTGTTTCACCTAAAGAAGATGCATAACCAATAGGCCATATCTTGACCTCATTTTCTTTCTCCTTACGCTTTTCCTTTTCTGTTTCCTTTCTGTCCATTTCTTTATCTTTGTTTCTCTTCTTCTCCATTGGTTACTTTGATGGAGAAGGCAAAGAAAGAGGGTCACCACAGAAGAAGCAGGAAGCATTCCTTTCATTAGCAGCTTGGCTCTAAACCTGGCCAAGGCTCTGGCCCCAAACGAAGCAAAGACCTGGCAATCAGAGTCCAGGTGGGCCACATGCAGACGACATTTAAATATGGCCCAATGTGCTTGATCTTTTCCTGTTCCATATCTATTTTTCTGACCTCAAAACTGAAAAGGAGGACCTCTGGCTGACAAAATCTGCAGATGACTGCAAAGTGGTTGTTAACTGTCAAAACTCCTCACATATCTGTACTCTTCAGAAAGTGTTTACTCTACTTAATACAATAAATATAGTTAATAACATAACTGTGTCCAGATAATGAGTTTGAAATGAACACTAAAAATCTAGTAATTTTTCGTTTGGAAATCAACAATTACTTACAACCTACAGAAGTAACAACAGTCAATTATCAAGCAAAAATGTAGCCAAAGATCTAGGCAGCTGGGTAGACAATGCCCTCTCCTTTGTTCACCACCTGGCATACACACACACACACACACACACACACACACACACACACACACACACACACACACACACACACACACACACACACACTAATTGTCAAAAGTATTTTATCTAAAACCAAGGAGTACAATGCTCCCTTTGATATGTACCTGACCAGACATATCAAAAATTTTGAAAAGCCTCAGAGTCTTGTATAAAATTGTTATTAAGTCTTCACCAACAGTTTTTGCAGCCAGCACTGTGCATAAAGCAATGTGTGATTACTGTTTGCTTTTTCTGCTTTTATGCCAAATAAATAAAATCACCTGCAACCAGTCACTGAAGGAACACCATCCATATTTATTCCAATACAATTCTTCCAAGATAAATTATGGGGGAAATTTAATAAAGCCTACACGTTTTTATTCCATGTAGGCATCCTGCAGAGCTGCTTACACGGCCAGGAACATTCTTAGATTTAGTAAGGGCTGATGAGCAGCATGCGCACATGTGCCAACACGGAAACTTCCGTAGCTTGCAAATCACCTCATAAGCAGGTGAATCTCCTGCAAATGAGGCAAGTAGAGCAAACCAGGAGGTAGATAGGTATCTCTTCAGACCCCATGTCAATGTCTGTAGTGTACATGGAAAAATGCCATGTACAGGAGTGCAGACAGACAAAAGGGGTTGTAAAAATGTAGATATTTGCCCAGAAATTTCAAACCACATACACATATGACTGAAACTATCATCCTATATGTCAGGAAAATGAAAGGAAGTTTAATTATTATTTTTTTTTTTTATTAATAATCTGGGCATGTTTGCACGGTACGTTGCAGTGCGCAAACATGCTTCATAGAGAAAAAATGGAGAAAAAAGAAATTAATTAGTATGTGACAGAAATGTATTACATGACTGCACGTGGAGTTCCTATAATGGTGCACTGGTGCTGTTGCTAACGTGGTTGAACTCTGAAGTATGTAGTTTCCAGGCTGTGAACATGGATACCTATGCAAATCAGATGGAGGTGCCGAAGAGCAAGCAGAAAGGAGTAATCGTGTCCGCATATCTCTTTCATGTAGGCTTAGACCCATGTTGCTGTTTACACAGCAGGTATCAGACACCAGGGAGCATGTGTTTACTGACGTTTAAGCTCACTGCAGCTGAGGTGTGTGTGTTTGCACAGCGTACCACCTGGCTAAGTGTGTCCCCTACAGAGGATGTGTCTACAAACGTGTAAACTTTGTTTACCTTCTCTGCACGTGTTTGCATACAGGACCGCCATGCTGAGCATGTTTTAACAAAAATGTGTTTAATTCGCTTTGACCCTTGATAAAGTACAGTTGTGTACACTTGCCATAAATGTAGATGTTAGAGTGTATTCACTGTTGCAGTCATTACATTTGGATTATCTGCTTGCAGGTAGCCCTCAGCCAGCCTGATTAACAAAGTCTTGGGTCCTGCGTCGGTTGCTGTCCCTTCTTCTGTGACGTCAGGTTGTCAGGGGTATAAAACATGCAGCCGACTCCATTCCATCAGTTTTTCTTGTCCCAGATGTCAGGTGCCCCCCTAATGGGGAGCAATTAAATTAAAATGTACAATGATATACCTCCAACAAAAAAGCAAATACACCAAAAAGGCTTTTAAGCATAGTAAAAGAAAGTAGAGGAATAGCCAAAAGAAGTAAGGGGGAGGGAGGATAAACAGGACTGCAACAGTGAATACACTCGAGCATCTACATTTATTTTAAGTGTACACAACTGTACTATGTTCTTCGTTTTTTCACTGTTGCAGTCATTTGGGTAAATTCCCAAAGCTATGGTTGGGAGGAGGAATTTAGATAGCATTAGGACCAGCTATAAGGCCCTGCAAGACTGCAGTGGCAAAACCAGCTCTGGATTTAGAGAAAATTGGCAAATGATAATGCTTGGTGATGGTATGAACAGAGCTCCATGTAGCAGCTTCTAGGATGTCCCTGGTAGAGGTAGATGCAGCCCTGGTGGAGTGAGGTCTGATCCCCTGGGGGACAGGTTTTCCATGGTGCTTATAGCAGAAATGAATGCAATGGCCTATCCATTTAGAAATGGTTTGCTTTGAAATAGCCTTCCACTCTGCTCCTGCAGCAAATGCCACCAGCAGTTGTTCAGATTTTCTTTGAGGTTGAGTACTGTCCAAGTAGAATCTAAGTTGTCTGTGCACATTTAAGGAATGCATTATCCGTTCCCCTTTGTTCTGTGGATTGGGAAAAAAAGGCTGACAAATGAATAGACTGATTAAGAGCCACACTGGATACCACCTTGGGCATGAAGGATGGATTGGTTCTAAGGGACACCTTGTCCGCATGAAAGATGATGAAAGGCTCCAATTCAGATACCCTTCAAGCTGAAGTGATTGCTAAAAGGAAAGCTGTTTTCCAAGAAAGAAATGTTAAGTCTGCAGTAGCAGCTGGCTCGAAAGGAAGTAGAGTGAGTTTCTCCAAAACAAAGTTAAGGTCCCAGGCTGGGGTTGGAGCTCTCCTGGGAGGTCACAAATTTTTGGCCCCTCTGAGAAAAGTTCAGTTGTGTACCTACCATAAATGTAGATGTTTGAGTGTATTCACTGTTGCAGTCATTACTCTTGGGTTATCCTGCTGGCAGGCTACCTGCAGTTGGCCTGAATTCCAAAGTTTAGGTCCGGTGTTGGTTGCTGTCGCCTCTTCCCTGATGTCAGTGCGCCAGGGGTATAAAAGATGCAGCCGACTCCATTTTCTTCAGTTTTTCTTGCCCCAGATGTCAGGTGCCCCCAAATTGGTAGGCTGAAAATTATGCCAATAAGTATGAATGCACAAAAAGAAACATTTCCTTCATCTACAAGCAAATACACCACATAGGTTGTATAGGATAGAGAAGTACAGATAAGTCCCAGCAAAGAAAAAGGGGGATGGTGGGTGGGTAACCTGGACTGCAACAGTGAATACACTCAAACATCTAAATTTATGGTAGGTACACAACTGTACTATGTTCATCGTGTTTCACTTTTGCAGTCATTACTCTTGGGATAAATCCCAAAGCTGAGGATGGGTGGCTGGGCTACATAGGATTAGGAGAGGCTATGAGGCCCTGCAGAACTGCAGTGGCAAAGCCTGCTCTGGATTTAGAGTGAAGAGGTAAGTGGTAGTGCTTTGTAAAAGTGTGCACTGAACTCCAAGTTGCAGCCTCTAAGATGTCTTTGGTTGGTACTCCCCTGAGTAAGGCTGCTGAAGTGGCTGCTGCTCTGGTAGAATGAGGTCTAATGCCCTTAGGCCCTGATTTGCCATGTTGAGAATAGCAGAAACGGATGCAATGGCCTATCCATTTAGAAATAGTCTGTTTTGAGATAGCATTTCCTTGTGATCCTGCAGCATGTGACACTAAAAGTTGCTCAGTCTTTCTGAAAGCTTTAGTTCTGTCCAAGTAGAAGCGTAGCTGCCCGTGTATGTCCAAAGAATGCAGAATTTTCTCACCCTTCTTCTGTGGGTTTGGATGAAAAGGTAGGCAAGTGAATGGTTTGGTTGAGGACCACACTGGACACCACCTTACGCAAAAAGTTTGGGTTTGTCCTCAGAGAAACCCTGTCTGGATGATAAATGATAAAAGGTTCCACAGCCATGAGTGCTTTTAACTCCGAGACTCGTCTTGCAGAGGTTATTGCTAGGAGCAAAGCTGTTTTCCAGCATAAGAATTTTATATCCGCTGTTGAGGCTGGCTCAAAAGGAGGCAGTGTGAGTTTTTCCAAGACATAATTGAGGCCCCATGCCAGAATTGGAGCTCTCCTTGGAGGCCTGATGTTTTTGGCCCCTCTGAGGTACTGCCTTCTTAAAGGATGAGAAAAGATAGGTGGGTTCCGTGTTGTAATGGGATGAAATGGCAGAGGCATGAATCTTAATTGATGAAAAAAAAAAGCCTTTGTCCAGCATCTCAGTTAGGTATTGTAAAATCTGAGGGATATTTGGTACATACGTGTCAATGCCTTGTTCCTGGTTCCAAGCACAGAATCTCTTCCATTTTTCTGCATAAGATTTTCTGGTACTGGGCCTCCTGGCCTCCAAGATAACATCCATAACAGCTTTTGAAAGAGGAGTGTTCTGAATGGCTACATTATCCGCCATGCTGCCAGATTTAAGGTCCTGAGTTGGCTGTGCAGGATCCGATTGTTTTGTTGGGTCAGCAGGTGAGAAGTTTGAGGCAATATCCATGCTGGACCTTGAGACAAGCTCTTTAGGATTGGGTACCAGTGCTGGCGTGGCCAGTCTGGTGCAATCAGTATCATTTTTGGCTTCTCTTGTCTGACCTTTAGGAGTACCCTGGGAAGGAGAGGCAGTGGAGAAAAGGCATATATTGTTACATTTTTCCAGATGAAGGATAGGGCGTCCACTCTCCTTGCTTGTTTGTGATAAATCCTTGTGCAAAATCTCTGTAATTGGCAGTTGTGAGGGGAGGCAAATAGATCTATGTCTGGGCATCCCCATTTCCTTGTTATCATGCTGAAGACTTGTGGATCCAGTTTCCACTTGTGGGGATCCATGAGGTTTCTGCTTAGTTCGTCTGCCAGAGTATTTGTTTTTCCTGGCAGGAATTGTGCTTGCAGGAAAACTTGATAAGTCAGTGCTGTGTCCCATAAGATCATTGCTTGTCTGCAGAGGGGGTAGGAATGTGTACCTCCATGCTTCTTTATGTACCACATGACCATAGTATTGTCTGTCTTTATCAGTAGCTGTCCTGGATGAAGTAGATCCTTGAAAGCTGTCAGGGCATTCTGAACAGCTAGCATCTCTTTTTGACTGATGTGAAGATGCATCTGTCTTGCAGGCCATGTGCCCTGAATACATTTTCCTGCCATATGGGCCCCCCAGGCATAATCTGATGCATCCGTTGTCAGTGTTTGTATGGCTGTGGGTAAACTGAATGGCAGACCCTTGTTGTGGTGACAGGCCTCTGCCCACCATCAAAACTCCTGTTGCAGGTAGGGAATGAGGGTAATTACTGTCTCCAGGCTGTGGCAATGCTGAGTCCAAACACTTTTTAGATACCATTGTAGTTTCCTCATATGCAGTCTGGCATATGGAATTAGAAGAATGCAGGATGCCATGAAACCCAAAGCCTGCAGGATTTTCCTTGCAGATAACTGGGTGTTTGTTGTCAATTTTTGGAAGTAGGAAGTCAGTTGTTTTTGTTTGTCTGGCGTGAGATAAGCCATCTGGGCAGTTGTATTTAAGCTTGCACCCAAGAATATTATCTCTTGAGAGGGCACTAGTTTTGATTTATTTTTGTTTACTGTGTACCCTAGGCAAATTAGTAATCTTTTTACAAATGCCAGATGCTTTAGAAAAATGTCTTTGTTCGCTGCTTGAATAAGGCAGTCGTCCAAATAGGGATATATTTGAATTCCTCTTTGTCTGCAAAATGCAATTACTGGTGCCAGGCATTTTGTGAAGACCCTGGGCACAGCAGATAAGCCAAAGGGCAGTGCAGAGAATTGGTAGTGCATTGAGCTGGCTATGAATCTGAGGTATCTTCTGCAAGATTGTCTGATTGGGACATGCAGGTATGCCTCTTTTAGGTCCAAAGTTACGAGCCAAGCCTTCTTGCCCAGCATGGGCAGTAGCTGCTGAAGAGTCAACATCTTGAATTTTGGAACCTCCAGAAATGTGTTTAGTATAGACAGGTCCAGTATTGGTCTCCAGGTTTTGTTCTTTCGGGGCACTAAGAAAAGTATGGAGTAAAATCCTTGCCCCTGCTCTTGTTGTGGTACTTGCTGAATGGCCCTCATGTCCAGGAGGGCTGTAATTTGCTTTTGTGCCTCTGCCCATTGATTGTGTGGCAGGTCTGGCATACCTTTTGACCTTGGTAGGGTGTGAAAATGGAACCTGTAGCCTTGGGACACTATGTTCAAGACCCATTTGTCCTGGGAAACCATTTGCCAATTTGATGGAAAAAGTGCTAGTTTTCCCCCCAAGGGGGCTGTCAAAAGAAAAGTGCTTGGATCTGGCAGGGGAAAGTCATTGGGACTGTTTCTTGTAAGGTTGTGCTTTGTCTTCTCTGCTTTTGGAGGTAGGAGCACCCCATTGTTTAGGCCTGTATGAGCCTTGGGGCTGAGATCTGCCTCTGAGACACCTGTATCTGCCTCTTTGTGGCCTGTCTGACACTGGAAAGGACCAATTTTTTGAAGGCCAGTTCTTGCTAAATCTGGGTGGTTGCACTTGTAAGAAATCCTTAACTGTCTGCATGGATTTCGCTTTATCCTCCATTTTCTTCAACACCTCTTCTGCTTTAGCACCAAACAAAGTATCATGCTGTAATGGGGCATCTAATAATTTTGCTTTAACATGATCAGGCAGGTTCTGTTCCTTTAACCAAGCATGCCTTCTAATAACAGAACCTGTAACAGCGGCCCTGCAAGAGGCCTTCAGTGAAACATAACCACATTGCAAAGTATGCTTTCCCACTTGTCCAGCTGCATGCAATAAATCCTGCATTTCCTTGTTCTCTGAACATTCAGTATTTGTCAACATTTTCTGTTTAAGCAGTGACATTAAGTATTGCTGATATTTAAGCATATGAAACTGACAATTTAAAGCCCTTACATCCAAGGTAGCAGAAGTGTAAACCTTTTCCCCCATCTGTCCAGTGCCCTAGAATCTCTATCAGAGGGGACAAGGTTTTTTGCAGTGGAAGCTTTGACCCCTTTGGGACCCTGAGATATAGTTTCTGGGTCAGCAGCGGGGTTTTTATATAGGAATTTATGAGAATCTGGGACCCTGTAGTATCTGTCTGGCTTAGCAGGTGCAGGGGGTAAAGAGTCAGGGGACAGGCCAGATTCTGAAAATACATCATCTACAATGTCTAGAACAGGTGGAATAGCAAGGGTCTGTGCTGAGGAAGCAGCAGAATGTCTCTGAGACTTTTCTTAGATTCAGAATAATCTTGGCTCTCCGAGTGGAAATGCTCCCTCATGGTATGCAGGGTTTCCCCAAAAGAGTAATCCTCAGGAGGAGAGGCTGAAGGAATGGATTCTTCAGCATCAGAGTCCTCATAGGGAGGCATGGAATAATCCTGTTCAGAAGAGGAATCAGAGGAAATAGAAACCTGATCAGAAGAATCATATTCTGTCTCTTGCCTAGGCCTCTTATCGGGGGGGGGCCTGATCAAAGTAATTAGGTCTTCGGCCATTTTAAGCATCTGTTTTTTAGGCATGGAAGTCTGAGTAGGAGAATGCTGTACTTGTTTCTTTGTCTTTAGAGCTGCTTTAGTCTTTGTCTTTGAAGCTGAAGATGGTTTAACATATAACTGTGTAGGTCTGAAGACACCCTCAGAAGCTGATGCCTGCTCAGTAGCTCCGGACCCATCTGAGGGAATGATTTCTGAGTGTCCAATACCTTGAGTATCCAGAGGCCCAGTTGGCTCCATGTGGGAGTCGGAAGCGGCCTGTGGTTCTGAGGTAGCTGGCGCCAGAGGCTGTGAAAGCGCCTCACTGACAACTGGCGACTGGCCTAACAGAGGCCACGTCGTCGGTTTTGGACCTCCGACACCTATCCTTTTCCTTGTCCTTGCGTTTTTTGTAAACTCCGGTCATTGGCTGTTCCGACGGCATTCTATAATTAAATCTTCGGCCAAAGTAGTGAAATGCAAAATGAAACCGATGCTTAATAGTGTGTTGGTTAAATCTAGCACAAAACCGACAGCTAGCAACATTGAGATCAGGGCATAGGCAAGGAATACAGTAAGAGTGAAAATCCTTATGAGGTATTTGCTTCCCACAAGAAATACAATTGTTAACTTTTTCTGACATCGGTCTGGAGCAAGAAAAAAAGTTTCCCCAATGGGGTACTTAGCTTTAATGAAGACTTTGGTTCTGAAATTCGGATTTGAAAATCTCAGGAGTCGGCCAACCGGCACTTGCAAACTGCTTTTGCTTCGGGCACCGTGCGGCAAGAAAGACCGGCGAAAATGGTGTCAGCTGCATCTTTTATACCCCTGGGGCACTGACGTCAGGGAAGAGGCGACAGCAACCGACGCCGGACCTAGACTTTGGAATTCAGGCCGACTGCGGGTAGCCTGCCAGCAGGATAACCCAAGAGTAATGACTGCAACAGTGAAACACGATGAACATCTGCTTGAGCAGTGGATGAGAGAAGAGGGGAGGTTCTGTGCTATAATGAGCTGAAATGGCTGAGGCATGGATTTTAATGAAGGAAAAAGATAGGCCCTTGTGAAGCATCTCAGTTAAGTATTGTCAAATCTGAGGTAAATTGGGCGCTGCTGTGCTCATCTCGAGACTGGTTCCAGGCACACAATCTTTTCCATTTTTCAGCATAAGATTTTCTAGTACTAGGCCTCCTTGCCTCTAAAATGATATCCATCACAGGTTTACTGAGGGATGGTAGAGGAGAGATTATGTAATTAGCCAGGCTGCAAGGTTCAGTGTTAGAAGCTGAGGGTGCAGAATCTGGTTCTCCTGCTGGGACAGCAGGGAAGGAGTCTGAGGCAGGTGCCATGGGGATAACTGTGACATACTGCGCAGGAGGGGGGTACCACTGTTGGCGTGGTCAGTCTGGAGCAATCAAAATCATCCTTGGTTTGTCCTGTTTGATTTTTAGTAGTACTTTGGAAAGCAGAGGCAGAGGGGGGAAGGCATAGACTGATAGGTTTTTCCAGCTGAAGGACAGAGCATCCACTTTCCAGGCTTGCTTGTGTGGAGTCCTTGTCCAAAATTAGTCCAATTGGTAGTTCTGGGGAGAGGCAAATAGGTCTATATCTGGGCTCCCCCATTTGCTTGTCAACATGTTGAAAATTCTTGGTTCCAGTTTCCACTCGTGTGGGTCCATGAGTTTTCTGCTTAGTCCGTCTGCCAGTGTATTTAATTTTCCTGGCAGGAATTGAGCTTATACGTGCACTTGGTAGCTCAAGGCTATGTTCCACAATGCCATGGCTAGTCTGCAGAAGGGGTAAGAATGTGTACCCCCCCCTGCTTGTTTATGTACCACATAACATTGGTGTTGTCCGTCTTTACCTAAAGTTGTCCTGGAAGAATGTGGTCCATGAAGGCTGTCAGAGCATTCTGTACAGCTAACATTTCTTTTTGATTGATATGCAGGTGCATTTGACTTGGGTTCCATTTGCCCTGAATGCACTTCCCTGCCAGGTGAGCCCCCCCATGCATAGTCTGATGCGTCTGTTGTTAGGGTTTGGGCAGTAAGGGGTGGTGTGAAAGGTAGTCCCTTGTTTTAGTAGCAGGCCTCTGCCCACCAAAGGAATTCTACACATAGGCAAGGTATGATAGGAATCATTGCTTCTAGATCCTGAGAATGTTGACACCATAGGCTTTTTAGATACCACTGTAGTTTCCTCATATGCAGTCTTGCATATGGAATTAGAAGAATGCAGGAGGCCATGAACCCCAAGGCTTGCAGTATTTGTCTTGCAGATAGCAGGGTTTTTGTGGCCACTTGTTTGAAGAAGGTTGTCAAATGAATTTGTTTCTCGGGTGTCAGGTAAGCCATCTGGGAAGTTGTATTCAAGCTTGCTCCCAGGAATATAATTTGTTGACAGGGTACCAGGTGTGATTTCTTTTCGTTTATGGTGTACTCCAGACAAGTTAGAACCCTTTGTACAAAGGCCAGATGATTCAAAAGTATGTCCTGGCTTTCTGCCTGAATTAGACAATCGTCCAGGTATGGGTACATTTGAATATTTCTTTGCGTGCAAAATGCAATAACTGGAGCTAGGCACTTTGTGAATACCCTGAGCGCAGTAGATAAGCCACAGGGCAGTGCAGAGAACTGATAGTGTGTGTAGCCTGCTTTGAAGCATAGGTATCTTCTGCAAGATTCCCTGATTGGGATGTGCAGGTATGCTTCTTCTAAATCTAGTGTTGCCAACCAGTCATCTTTGCCTAGCACAGGAAGTAATTGGTGGAGTCAGCATCTTGAACTTTGGAATTTCCAAAAAGGTGTTTAGAGTAGACAGGTCCAGGATAGGACGCCATGAATTGTCTTTTCTGGGTACCAGGAAAAGTCTCGAGTAGAAACCTTGTTCCTTTTCCTCTTCCGGTACCAGTTGAATAGTCCCCATGCTTAACAGAGAAAGTACTTGTTTTTGGGCCTCTGCCCACCGATTTGGGGGTAGATCTGGCCACCCACTTGGTGTTGGCAATATGTGGAAGTGAAATCTGTATCCATGGGATACTATATTTAAAACCCATTTAGTTCTTTGCATGATGAGCAATCTTTCCCCCCAAAAGAGCAGTCAGTTGATAAGTGCTTGGAAATTTTAAACGGAAGTCATTGAGACAGTTTACCATAAGGGGAGTCTTATTACTCCCAGATTTGGAAGTGGAGGCCCCCCCACTGCTTAGTCCTGTGTGTCCCCTGGAACTGAAACTTGGGGCTTTTGCTGTCTCTGGGTTTGGCTTGAGAAGACGTGGAAAGAGCTGGAAAGGACCAATCCTTAGAGGGCCAGTGCCTACTAAATCTAGGAGGCTGAACTTGTAAGAAATCTTTAACAGTTTGCATAGATTTAGCTTTATCTTCCATCTTTTTAAGAACTTCCTCAGCCTTGTTGCTAAACAGGCGGTCCTGATTTAAGGGAGCATCCAACAATTTAGCTTTAACATGATCAGGCAAAGATTGCTCCTTTAATCAAGCATGCCTTCTCAGCACAGACCCAGTAACAGCCGCTCTGCAAGAGGCCTCTAAAGAATCAAAACCACATTGCAAAGTATGTTTTCCAACTTGTTCAGCAGAATGCATTAAATGCTGTAATTCTTTATTTTCCACACAGTCAGGAATCAACATCATTTTCTATTTCTTTCTTTCTTCTTCTTCTTTCGGCTTTTTCCCGGTTAGGGGTCGCCACAGCGGATCACCTGTCCGCTCATAAATGGCAGTGGAGTTTTACGGTGTCCAGTTGCCAGCCCGGCGCCCAACCTTCCACAGAAGGCACACACATGCACACACTCACACCTAGGGCCAATTTAGAGAGTCCAATTCACCTACAGCATGTCTTTGGGATGTGGGAGGAAACCGGAGCACCCGGAGGAAACCCACACGACCAGAGGGAGGACATGCAGACTCCACACAGAAGGCACCCCAGCTGAGAATCGAACCGGAGAACCTCTTGCTGTGAGGCGCCAACGCTAACCACTGCACCACCGTGGCCGCCCATCATCTTCTGTTTAAGCAATCCAATAACACGTTGCTGATACTTTAACATATGAAACTGTCTGTTTAAAGCCCTAATGGCCAAGGTTGCAGAAGTGTAAACCTTCTTACCTCATCTATCCAGCGCCCTGGAGTCTCTATCAGAAGGGTAGGATTTTTAGCAGTAGAAGCCTTAATGCCCTTGGGCCCCTGTGAAATAGTCTCTGGATCCGCAATAAGATTTTTAAAAAGCAACTTGTGTGACTCAGGGATCCTGTAGTATCTGTCTGGTTTTCTGTGAACAGGAGGCAAGGAATCAGGGGCCAAACTAGATTCCGAAAAAGCATCATCAACCATGTCTAGTACAGCAGGAACAGCTAAAGGCCTATGCTGAGGTAGGAGTAAGAAATCCCTAAGCCTCTTTTTTGAGTCAGAAAAATCCTGATTTTCCCAGTGGAAATGCTCCCTTAGAGTATGCAAGGTTTGTCCAAAAGAAAAATCTTCTGGAGGGGAAGCAGAGGGAATGGAGTCCTCTGCATCAGAATCCTCATAAGTAGATAAGGGCAAATCCAGATAATCAGAAGAATCAGAAAAAACAAAATCCTGGTCAGAAGATTCATAATCAACTTCAGTCCTCAGCCTCTTAGAAGGGGGGGGGGGTTGGCTACCCCTGATTACAGTTATTATATCTTCAGCCATTCTTATCATTTGTTTTTTAGGCAAAGAGGCCTGAGCATGTGGCCTGGGCTTTGTTTTTTTAGGCATGGTTTGGGATTTAGGCCTAAGTGAAGAAGGAGGCGTCGGTTTAATATGCAAGTCCGTAGGCCTGAATACACCCTCAGAAGCCGTTGCCTGCACAGCGTCCAAGGTAGAGACATCCGCGGGTTCCATAGATGAAGCATCTCACGGCATACCGGATTCCAAATGGGTCTCAGTAGAGACCTGCAAATCAAATATAGCGGGTATCAGGGGCTGCGAAAGCACCTCACTGAGTACCGGCGAACTGGCGACTGGCTTACGAGAAGCATCGTCGGTAGTTTTGGACCTCAGCGGCCTGCCTCTGTCTTTATCTTTGCGTTTTTTTTTTTTTCGGAATCCCAATAGTTGGATGGCTAACTGATGACATTTCTGGATAATTAAACTGAGAACCAAAATATTTAGAGGCGAAAATATACTGATGTCAGATAGTGCGCTGATTAAATAAAGCACAAAACCGACAGCAAGGTATGTCGTGGTCAGGGCCTAGTCAAGGAATACAGTACGAATGAAAATCTTTATGAGGTATTTGCTTTCCGCAAGTAATGCAATTATTAACTTTTACTGACATCGGTAAGGAGCAAGAAAAAGTTTCCCCAACGGGATACTTTGCTTTAGTTGAAGACTTTGGTTCTGAAACTCGAAAAAGAAAACTTCAGGAGTTGGCCAACAGGCACTTGTGAACTGCTTCTGCTTTGGGCACCGTACGGCAAGAAAGACTGATGTAATGGCATCAGCTGCATGTTTTATACCCCTGATGACCTGGCATCATGGAAGAAGGGACAGCAACCAATGCAGGACCCAAGACTTTGTTAATCAGGCCAACTGAGGGCTACCTGCAAGCAGATAACCCAAATGTAATGACTGCAACAGTGAAACACAAAGAACATCCTAAAATGGGGCCATGAAATGATGTTAATTATATTGTAGACAGGTGCAATGCATCATAGTTACCTAATCACACACTATGCACCAACAGCAGAGCTCTATAAAGTATGCATACACCCTACATTCTGATTTTTCCCCAGTACTCTGCACCACTGCAGTAAAGACTTGGGAATTTTAACTGAGAAAATGCCAGGGGCTGCAGCAGGTGTGCTGTAACTGTATGTGTTAGATGCTGAAATCAGTGCTGCTGCTGCTGCTGACAAAAGGTCTAGACAGAGAAGGAGACAAGTGTCCAGGCCCAGGGTAAACCTCCAGGAGCTACATGAGTTGGAGATTGTAGAGTGCTACAGGGTGGACAAGGACATACTACAAGAACTCAATAAGTTCTGACACCCTCAACTCAGAACCAGAGCCAACAGAGGGGAACATATCCCTGTGTAAACAAAGATATGCTTAGCCCTTAGGATACTAGCTACAGGCACTTTCCAAACACCAACTGGGGACATGATGGGGGACTCACAGGCATCAGCATCTAGGGTACTTCACCAGTTCCTGGATGTCATCATGCTACCACATGCCAATGAGCATATTTCTTTTCCCCCACTGCTGAGGCGAGGGTCAGCAATATGCAACACTTCTACCATGTAGCACACTACCCTGAAGTTCTGGGTGCCATATATAGCACTCATGTACACATCCATGCACCACCCAGTGAGGAGGGTAGAATCTATGTCAACTACAAGGGATATTTATTTATTATTTTTATTTTATATTTGTTAACCGGGCTAGTCTAGCTGGACACATATCCTTTTTCAGTAGAGGCCCGAGGAGAAAAGCTCCAACATACATGGTAAATCACAAGTTGAAAAAACAAGTTATAAAAAATACAGGTTATAAAAAATACAAGATTATAAAAAAGTATAATCAAGTTGACGTGTTACATTTACAAGATTAGTATAAAAGTACGATTTTATATCGAAGAATTATGGGACAAAGATAGATCGGTTGGTATACATAGCAGAGATATGTTAAATACTAATAGTATATATACGAATTCAAGAGTCACCCGCTAATAATTTGGGTAAAGAGGATTTCAAGATCAGTAGTTGGGAGAAAGAAAGAAGGGGATAGTGGTCTGGATAGATTTGATAAGAAAGTTAGATGTGTTAGTTTAGTCAGGTTCAGGACATGGGCATAGCCATTGTGTCTTGAGATAATCTTTCAGGTTGCTTTTGAACTGGTTATGAGAGGTAGTATTTCTAAGGTTGTTTGGGAGGGAGTTCCATGGTTTGCCAATGGAGTTGGCAAAGAGGGCATCACCTCCAGAATTATTTGCTTTAATGGTTCGGATCTGGGTGCTGTTGGATGATCTGAGACTGTTTAGGTTAGTGTATGGGATCAATATGCTAGACAGAGATGGGGTTCTATCTGGTTGATTAATTATTTTACATGCTTCAGTGAGTTGGTTGAGTTTGATATCACTCCAACTGCCAGGTCGTGTGCAATGCCCAGGGGGATTATCGCGAATGTGTGTGCTGGAGCCCTGGCAGTTATCATGACTCCCATATCTGACATGCATCACAACTGTACCAGATGTTTGGAGGGGAGACAACCCACACGGCCATTTACTAGGGGATGCTGGCTACGCCTTGGATCTGTGGATGATGACACCCATAAGAAGTGCAGAAACACCCACGGAAGAATGCCATAATGAGGCACATGGACATACTAGGAGCATCACAGAATATGTGTTTGGGCTTCTGAAGTTATGGCTCCGGTGCCTCGATATATCTGGTGGAGTCCTGCAGTACTCTCCAGCCAAATGTGCACGTATGTTCACAGTATGTGCTGTGCTACATAATATGATCTTGCGGAAACAGCTGCAGCAGTATCAGCAAAGGGAAGGGATACACAGCGCCCCAACATTGGCTAGGTCACCACAGCCAGAGTCACAGGAGGACTCGGAGGAGGAACCCCCTGATAATGTCCCTGTAGGCAGATGCAGGCATGCCCAGTACTCCGTAGCATTGGCTAAGAGACAACGCATAGCACATTCACTGACAACCTAGGGCCCTAGGGATTGAAATCTTACTCCTACTCACATATATATAGTAAAACTGATACCAGGCAACCCACACAACCTGTACCTATCCATGTATTGGCTGCGTACTGCTTGCATCAGACTCAGTCAACCCTGAATTACAGTTTTGTCGACTGCTGCATTCGCAAGGTAAGTCCCTAACCTGCACACTACTTGTAAGGAATACTATAATATGCTATTGTATGTATGGATCCACCGCAGTTATGCAAGGATATATAGTGGGCTATTTGGACACAAGTAACACCCACAGTGGACTACACGTACCCTGTCCACCAGAATGTGTTCCTTAATATTCACTAGGCCTCACGGTTGGAATATGCCCTACATCAGTCAAGGGAGATGTTAAACAGTGGAGTCACATGACAGCTGGGCTACTGTGTATCCCAGCGGAACATATGCTGTTGTTCCCCAACATCCAACAAAGAAGTTTTCCCATATAATCAGTTTAACAGGAGGTCAGCAATGGTATATCAGCAGTCGAGACATATACAGAGCAGTAACATAGAAATCACACATTGTATGTCTCACTAACGCAGGAATAACAACGTATGTATGTATGCTGTTGACTGTGTGATGAATGACTACTCTCTGGCTGGCAGCTTGTATGACTCAGTGGATTAGGGAAGTTAGCATGGGTGCTGCTGTTGATGGTTCAAATCTGGAAGTATTCACATCTTTTCCATGTAAGGTATTATTATGCTGGTGTTTTCAAAGACTTTCAGTCCGTGTGTGGTGCAACACTATGAATCTTTGTCACATATTAATTACATCAGACAGCAGGGGAATGCCATGGACATTTTGAGCGAAGGGACAGGTGTCAGTATATGTAACACACAAAATCCCAGACTGGAGAGCAGGTAGGTGCGGCCTGGAATCACTTTATAAGTACTACAGTCCCATTTGGCATGCCAATACACTTAGTTAAACTGAGCGCAATCATGCTGCCCCATACACGTAGTTAAACTGAGCTCAGTCCTGTTGCCCCTTGATCAAAATGACCTGTTATGTATACCTATGTCTATACATACATATTTGTATACATATCCATCTGTCACTATCTCTTTCTCATGTCCATATTATACAGTGGATATAAGAAGTGTACACACCCCTGTTAAAAATGCCAGGTTTTTGTGATATAAAAAAATCAGACCACAATAAATCATTTCAAAATTTTCACATCCTTAATGTGACCTTATAACCTGAACAATTCAATTGAAAAACAAACAAATCTGTTAAGGGAAAAATATAGAAAATAAAAAAGCGTACAATAAGCTGGTTGCATAAGTGTGAACACCCTTAAACTAATACTTTGTTGAAACACCTTTAATTTAATTACAGCATGCAGTCTTCTTGGGTACACACCTGCCATCAATTAAAGAGACTCTGACTAACCCCAAATAAAGTTCAGCTGTCCTAGTAAGATTTTCCTGACATTTACTCAGCTTCCTGCTACAGCAAAAGCCATGGTTTGCACAGAGCTTAAAAAGTAACAAAGGGATCTCATTGTTGAAAGGTATCAGTCAGGAGAAAGGTACAAAAAATATCCACAGCATTGGATATACAATGGAACACAGTGAAGACAGTCGTCAAAAAGTGGAGAAAATATGGGACAATAATGACGTTGCAAAGAACTGGACGTCCCTTCAAATTTGATGACAAGACAAGATGAAAACTGGTCAGGGAGGCTACCAAGAGACCTCCAGCAACACTGAAGGAGCTGCAGGAATTTCTGGCAAGTACTGGTTGTGTAATACATGTGCGACAATCTCTCGTATTCTCCATATGTCTGGGCTATTGGGCTATGGGATAGGGTTGCAAGACAGAAGCCTTTTCTTACACAAAGAATCATCCGGGCACGGCTACAATTTGCAAAACATTACATCAAGTCTTCCAAAAGCATGTGGGAAAATGTGTTATGGTCTGATGAGACCAAGGTTGAACTTTCTGGCCACACAATTTCAAAAGGTATGTTTGGCGCAAAAACAACACTTCGCACTACCAAAAGAACACCATCCACACAGTGAAGCATGGTGGTGGCAGTATCATGCTTTGGGGCTGCTTCTCTTCAGCTGGAATTGGGCTTTAGTCAAGGTGGAGGGAATTATGAACAGTTCCAAATGCCAGTCACTTTTAGCCCAAAACCTTCAGGCGTCTGCTAAACAGCTGAAGATGAAGAGGAATTTCACTATTTAACATGACAATGACCCCAAGCATACATCCAAATCAACAAAAGAATGGTTTCACCAGAAGAAAATTAAAGTTTTGGAATGGCACAGCCATTGCCCAGACCTAAATCCAATAGAAAATCTGTGGGATGACCTGAAGAGGGCTGTGCACAAGAGATGCTCTCATAATCTGACAGATTTGGAGCACTTTTACAAGGAAGACTGGGCAAATATTGCAAAGTCAAGATGTGCCATGCTGGTAGACTCCTACTCAAAGAGAGTGAATGTTGTAATTAAATCAAAAGCTGCTTCAACAAAGTATTAGTTAAAGGCTGTGCACACTTATGCAACCAGCTTATTGTACATTTTTTATTTTTTATATTTTTCCCCCTAACAGATTTGTTTGTCTTTAACTGAATTGTACAGGTTATATGTCACATTAAAGGTGGGAAAAGTTTTGAAAGGATTTATTGTGGACTTATTTGTTTATATCACAAAAAGCTGGCATTTTAACGGGGGGGGTGTACACTATTTATATCCACAGTATCTATCTCTAGGTATATTCAAATAGACATATACCTATATATATATATATATATATATATATATCAATGTATATATATATATATATATATATATATATATATATATATATATAAAAACAAACCTCTCAGTCTCTCCCCATATATCTACATAACACATATACATATCACACACACATACACGTGCACGCGCGCGCACACACACACACACACACACACACACACACACACACACACGTATATATACATCTCTGTTATATATAGAAATATATGTGTGGATGTTTGTATTGTTCTACATACCACAATACTGGTGAGTAAACCTGCTGTATCACACATCCAAAGTAAGGACTCAATGGTACATAATGCAGTTACCTACAAACCCTTGTGCCTGTTTGAAGTCACCACATAGACAGCAACAGTTGAGCAGCTGGTGTAATGTATAAGTATAATGTTGCCTATGCATGTATGGACAGGGCACATTGTTCCTGCCCACAGGCTTGCCCATCCAAGTGCAAACAGCCACAATATGGACATAATGGAAACTGTACACACATAGCTAGGATAATAACAGCTATCTCACTGCTATCATACTACATGCAGATAACAGTAAGAAGCAACATCACTCTGCAGGCCACAGATGCTGTTCAACACAAGCCTAGTTTTATAATCCACAAATAGTTTGCTGCAATCACATATAAATCAGACATCAGCTGTGGTACGTGCAATAAGTACTGTGATCTACAGTGTGTCAGACTAGACAGGTAGTGGTTCTGATCTCACTGCAGGCCAACTGGTGTGCGTGTACATCCCCCTGCCAAACTGAGAAACCCTCACTGGCTATCAAACTGCAATGGTTATGCAGGTTTTGGCCCTGTAAGTTGCTGCTGACTTCCAAACAGCCCATCTACAAAGCCTGATGATGTCATCAACCTTAAGACTACCAGCTGCCATTGTAGCATCTGACTTAAGTTGTGATGCATGCAGTAAGTACTGTGATCTATAGTATGTAAAACTAGATACGTATGGGGTTCTAATCTCACTGCAAGCCACATGGTGTGCGTGTGTGTGTGTGTGTGTGTGTGTGTGTGTGTGTGTGTGTGTGTGTGTGTGTGTGTACCCCCTGCCAAACAACTGAGAAACCCTCACTGGCTATCAAACTGCAATGGTTATGGACATTTTGGCCCTGTAAGTTGCTGCTGGTTTCCAAACTGCCCTCTTCTACAAGGCCTGATGATGTCATCTACCTTAAGACTACCAGTTGCCATTGTAGTATCCAACTTAAGCAGTGGTGCATGTGATAAGTTCTGTGATCTACAGTGTGTAAGACTAGATATTTACAGGTTCTAATCTCACTGCAGGCCACTTGCTGCGTGTGCGTATGTCTACCTGGCATAAATATGATCATCTCAGTAACTTACAAAGAAGTAGGGTTTTGCAGAATTTTAGTTGTAGCAGGTGATGTAGCCCTCAAAATGCTTGACCACAACTTGGCCTGCTGATGTCATCAATCATAATATGTCCTAAGCCAAGAGTTCTATCAGACATGAGGTATGTTGCGTGCATCACGCACTGTGATCTGTACTGTGTACCACTGCATGGATAAGTGTTCTAATCTACATACAGCCAACTAGCACTATGTGTGTGCCGTGCCGTATCCTGTAAGTAGTAAATGGAAGTGGTGCTATCCTCAATGTAGCCATGTTTGTGCGTGTGGCTGTTAGAGCAATTTACATCAGCTTATAGAACCATAGGACATTTGAACTTCACAAGCATAATGGCCATACAGCCATCACAATCGTAGACACCAGTATTCCCTTATTTATATGATCAGCAGATATTGCCCTAGTCCAAGAGGGACACAGGCAGAAGCCCTGTAGTGAAATGACGGGCACCTAGCCAATCATACAGATGGCATATGCTGAGCTGCACTACGGTCCTCTGCTTGCCATTAGCCAGGGCTCAGTTGCAATGGTGGGTTAAAGTCTGCTAGACAAATCTCTCTGACCAGCATGTATTATTAACGTCACATACTAGCTTAATGTCCTTACAGTGATTAATCAATGTACTCTGCCACCTGCAGATATGCAGCATTTTACAATCAAGCATGGTCACACACTGTCCCATATGCAAGGCAGAGATCACCTCAGAGTAGTCTATATGCCACAGGCTACAATGACACTCATTTCAGATGATCACCCTTGAACACATGCTGAAAATGTGAAGTTCCCTTGTGAGGGACCATAATGTTGTGTGCAAGTGGCAGTACTGCTTGTAAAAGTCCATTACCAAATGGCCATTGCAATCAGATATTGGCATGCTGAGGGAAGAGTACATAGAGGTTATGAGTATGTCAATTATGGGTGACTGTACCCTCAGCTATGACACATGATTTCCATCATACCACTGGGCAGACATGGTGATCTCATGCACATTAGGTGTAAACTTGTGTGGTCAGGTCTTTGTGCCCAGTTCTTTCACCAAAGTATGTACATTACAGGTTGCAACTGATGTCCTACTTACCGGTTACATAGATGTTACTAATTCAAATGATACTTCAGATATATTTGCATGGAGTTTATGGCCATTACTATGTCAACAGGCATTTGTTCATCACTACCCTCTTGTAGGATATTGATGTAACTCCATGAGTGCTCACACTCTGCAGGTATCAGCCAACACTGTTAACCACAGACAGTCAGTATTGGCTTGTATCATGGTTAAATGGATTCCAAGCAGTAGAGGACCCAGGACTGAGTCTGGTGAAAACTGCTATTTACAGATCAGCTATTGGAGGTGGATGTCCCTGTGTTGAGTATGTGTGCCATCAAGGGGCCACTTAGTGACCCTTACAATGAGAGTACCATGGATGTCTATGTGGGTGCTTTGTACATTATGCCCGAGTGGGGGATACAGTCAGATGGTTTGGCTCAGTCCAGGGGGTTGTATGCCCTGACTTCCCCTCACCCAGACCCTTAGTAACTGTCTCGGAAATGTCCACCACGTTTAACAGTCATGATCCCCCTGTCAGACATCCAAACTGTGTACAGTCAACTGTGTGTAGATCACATAGATGTGTGCAGTTCAGCTCCAAGATGATTGTCCCTATGGCCATACAGATATGGATTCTCAGGCAAAGAGCTCTATAGTTCTGGTAGTCAGTGCATACACCACCTTTGTGCGAGGGTATATAACATCTGCTGTACATAGCAGCTGCCGTTGTCCAGTCAGCTGGGGTTCAGACAGTGGTTTCAGTGTGATTGCAAGGTGTTCCCAATCGTGGTAGTAATCCATGGCACATCCCATGTAGGATGCACCCTGGAATGTTAGCATGTCCAATAGATGCTGTGTATCCTCCATAGAGAGGCCACTTATGACCTGCTCTGCAGATACGGAAGTTAAGGGACAGGCTGTAGGAATATCATGTCTCGCATGTGTTGGGGACAGGGGAGTAAAGTTGACACAGGATATATGGGACTACAGGTTGGCTATGGCTACATGCCCATTCTATGTGGCATCATTAAGTATGAGGTCACCAACAATCTGGTCCTGTGCTTTCGGTTACACATGCAACTACAATGTGCAACGTGGTTCTGTTTTGTGTGCCTGGCTAATTTTGTCACTTACTGTGTCTACGCAATCAAAACAATATGTGGTTGTTGTAGCTAAGGAGGTTGTGTCACCATTTTAGGGGGCACCCTCACCCCAACTTTCACACAGCAATGTCCACCTCCTATTGTACAGCCTGATAATGGGAGTTGTCCACCAGGCAGATCTGCTGTGCCATGAGGAGCCTGTGTTCCTCCTGTCAGGTACAGTCAAGTCCATGCAGTTGTAATGCTGCTGCCATAATGCATGGGTGTACAGCTTTGCATACAAGCAGTCCCATCAGAGGGGGGCGGTGCAGTCAAGTTATGTAAACCATCCCACATGAGGTAATACATGGTTTTGTTGAAATATATGTCTGAATTGTCTGCAGGGGGGTTAGTGCTGATAGTTTTAATGACAATGATCTGTGGTCATATCCCACCAGGGAGGACCTCACATTGGAAGGCTGCAGTGGACACCCATATTGGTAAACACATGTTGCAATACATTGGTTGTTGGGGGATGTCACGGCACTGCTCCAGGGCATTGTACTTAAGGATGTAGGCTAACCTTTGGCAAGTGAGCTGCAGCCTGACTAAGCAACACAGCTGGTGGTCACTTAATGCCACCCCACAACATGGTGTAATGATATATCTTGACAGACACATGTACATACAAATACTCACAATGGGTGTCTTGATACATGGAGCTGCTCCTGTAGCTGGCTATTGCTTGATTATGTGCCCTTCCTGTACTGAATGGCACCTGCACTGTCTCCAGAAAATCACAGTATTTCACAAAATCTGGATGTGCATATATTCTTAGTGAGTATGTATATTTTATTGATTTATTTTATTTTATTTTACATTTGTTAACCAGGATAGTCCGACTGGATACAAGTCCATTTTTAGTGGAGGCCCGGGGAGAAAAGCTCCACATGTGGATCGATACAGAAGAGTTAACAGTAGCCGTTTTTTTTATACAGTTACATATAGATACAAGTTACAGAATTATTGGAATACATACTTACTTAAAAACTTTACAATATTAATTTTCTTGTTGGAACATAAACAGTTTTAGTGGTACAAAGCTGAGTAAGGTAGCATATCATTCACTAGTACAATACATTTGAGTGAGATAGTTAATGTTTTAGACTTTTTAAGACTGTTTCTACAGGTAGCCAGAGAGTAAAGTGAATGGTGAGATGGTTAGTCAGGGTTTTTACAGGGGCACAGCCAGTGAATTTTTAGGTATGTTTTGAGAGAAATTTTAAACTGGATTATAGAATGAACTGCTGTAAGTTCGTCAGGGAGTAGGTTACAGATTTTACCAACAGAGTTGCAAAATAATGACTCACCTGTTAAGTTTTTGGATTTAACAGTTTGTACCAGCATTTTATCAGAAGAGCGGAGTGTTTTTAGGTTGCAGTAAGGGGTGATTATGATTCTGAGTATGGGCCTGCTTTCCGATAGAGGACTTTGTGGGCTACTATTAATTTGTTATACTGGATTTGAGAGGGTAAATATAGGCAGCCTAGGGATTGTAGGTTAAGACAGTGCTGTGTTCTATATGCTGAATCTCTGACAAATCTAGCTATGTTATTGTACAGCTATTGAGTTTATTGAGGTCAGATTTACTCAGGTTTGTATAGATTGGGGAGGCATAAAGAAGGGTTGATAGTAAATCTGTTCAGGCAATCACTGTCCTAGCAGTTGGGGTTAGGAATGACTTAATCCTATATAAAGATCCTAGCTTCTTATTGACTGTTTTAATGGTTTTGTCGATGTGAGCATCAAACTTAAGGTTATTGTCGACAATTACACCTAATAGTTTTGTATTACCTTCTGGAGAAATTATGGTTCCATTATTAGATGTTATGGTAAATGATGGTAATGGAACTTTCCAAGTGGGGGTGAAGAGTAGCAGTTTTGTTTTATTTGAATTTAATAGGAGGTGCTGGTCGGTGAGCCAGTTTTGTACTTCGTTGAAAGTATTTTGTGATAAGGTATACAGGTCTATTGGGAAGGTGCCGGAACAGATTAGGGTAGAGTCATCTGCATACTGAATGCAGGTTGCTCTGGGGATGATTGTATGAAGATCATTAATGATTTATTGCCTGAGAGAAGGATAGAAGGGCTGAGGTGGTATTATGGTGGGGTCTAAATCCATGCTGAGAGGGATCTAGGAGATTGTGCAAATTGAGGTAGTATAAGAGTTGCTTATGGATACATTTTTCCATAATTTTAGCCAGCGGTGACAGGATGGCAATTTGACGGTAATTTGGTAGGTCAGTGGAGTTACCCCCTTTATGGAGAAGAATTACGTGGGAAATTTTCCAGATGGAGGGGGGTTATATGCTTCCGAGATGGTTCTGTTGATTAATACTGAGATGGGGTATGCTATTGTGTCTGCAGCCTTTTGAAGATATTCAGCGGGGAGTAGGTCTGCTGATAGGGTGGTGGGTTTCAGTTTCCTGATTAAGGATCGGATAAGTGTTGTTGGTACGGGTTAAAAGTTAAAGGAGGGGTGGGTGGTGGATATGGGATCAATTGGGTCTAGGTTTTTGGGGCCTAGTTGGATGGCAAGGGATTGTATGACTTCCGTAAAGAATGTGCTGAAGGTGTTGGCAATATTTTCTGGAGTATTTTGGAGGGTAGACGCAGGGGTAGGAGTAGTAGTATTTTCTGGGTGGAGAAGATTGTTTAAACTGGACCAACATTTTTCTGGTCAATTTTGATGTTTATGTTGCAGGTTACATTAATAGTTTTTTTGTTTAGGACTATAGACTTTTTTGCATCATTCCTTGGCTGTTTATATATAAGTTGATCCTTTGGAGGGTTTATTTGTTTTCCAAGAGGTCCAGGCTTTATTTCTGTTTATGATTTTTTTGTCTAGTTTCTTTAGACAGCCATGGTGCTACTTTTTTCTTTCTGATGGTCCAGGTAGGTGCATGATTATCAAGGATCGTAAGAAATGTAGAGTTAAAGTATGATACTGCTTCGTCTAGTGGGAGTAGTTTTAGTCTATTCCAGTTACATGACTGAAGTTCTATTTGGAATTCAGTTTGATTGAAACTCTTATTGCTCCTAATAGTTCTGAAGCTAGGTGTCTGAGGGGTGTCAGTTTTTTATCTGAGTATAAAAGTTAGGAAGTGATCACTTATTTCCTCAGGTTGGGTGCCTGCTATGTACATTTGGGGAGGGTTATTTATGAGAATCTAATCTAGTATACTTTCTTTGTTATTGGGCTTACTAGTTCTAGTGGTCCAGGTTATGACTGGGAAGAAACCATATAGATTTATGTGGGTGGTAGGGAAGTCTGAGGAGCAGATGTTCCAGTCTATATTAAAGTCTCCGAGAACAATAGTTTCTTGTGGGCAGTTTATGGAAAGCCATTGTAGAATGTCTTCAAGGATATTAGTGTTGTTACCTGGTGGGATATAAATGCAGCCAATGTTTATCGATTTGTGTTGGTTAATTTGTAGTTTTGTAATGAGTATTTCAGCTTTATCAGTTTGAGGAGCTTGTGGAGAGTTGGAAAAAGTTACACTGAGTGTAGTTTTACATAAAAGAGCTACTCCCCCTCCATTCTTTGAAGTGCATTCCAGTCATAATATATTATAACCTGGAGGTGTAACTTCATTGTCAGTGGTGCTTGGCCTAAGCCATGTTTCAGTAAGACATAGTATATCTGGAGAGTGTACTGCCATGAGTGCATGCAGGTAGTGGATTTTATTATTTAGGCTTCTAATATTTAGGTGACATATGAGGAGAGAGGTAGAGGTGTTGTTTAAGTTTTGCAGGCTAGTGGGGGTGTTATACATTGGGTTGGTTGTGTCAGGTGGGGTTGGTCCTGGGTTGGGGTGGATGTCCCCATCCACTGTAAGGCTAGTTTGTGAATTGATTATAAGTTTGTGAAGTTTCAATAAGAGTTTGTAGTAGTATTTAGTTCTAGGGTTAACATAACTGGCTCGAATGAGCTGTTGTGTTATTGTAGTATGGGAGTTGGAAGGGAGGGGAGTAGTGGGTTATTAAAGTCATGTGAAAGAGCAAGAGTGTCGGTCTGTGATCTGGGGTAATGTAGGCCTGGGAGGGTAAGATGTTCATGTGCTGTGAGAGGATAAGTAATTGTCAGCAGGGGTATAAGGTAGTAGGAGGGCTTTAATTTGAGAGGTGAGGTTAATGCTTGTGGAGGCATTGAAGAGATTTGTAACTAACAACTATTTAAAAATGGAGGTGGGAGGGCAATGGACGAGGGTAAAGTAAGTGAAATAGGGAGGATGTTGTATTTAAGGTGAGTCCTACAATTGCAAATTGGTTCTATAATTAGGGAAGTGGGAAATATGGCTACAAATTTAGTACCTCTAGGGGCGGGTGAGATTTGGGGTCAGGGCGGGGCGCGGAGCAAGCCCGAGCATAGCGAGGGCGAGCGCAGCAGGGCTAATACAGAGCACAAGAGTTTTAACCACTGATTCAAGGTTTATACTTCTGTTTTTCCTTAAATAATATGTGTTATGTTGTAAGATCTACTCTAAAACTAAGGCAGACAGCTGGAAAACAGAGCTAACTGTAAAAAGGAGTTTTGTTCTACTGTGTGTCCGAATTAATTATGTTTATGGGCTTCTAAGCTAAACAACATGCTGTAGTAGACCCAGTTCTGCTGTGCTTCATTGATTTTTTAAAGGATAATGACATGTTTTAATTACTTAGATAATGGGGGGGCACGGTAGCTGAGATTGCTTGTTTCTTTTAGGACTAAGTTAATCTTAATATCAACAAATGCAGACACAAACCAGGAACCAGCAAGTCCAAAGCCACAGGACCCGAATCTCTTATCTCCAAAAAACGTAATTCCAAACCAATTGGGTTAAAAACGACACCTTTATTCACACGTTGTCAAAGTCACAAAGTAAACCACCAACAATAAACCAAGCGCTTTCGCTCGGTTATTACCGAGCTTCTTCAGAGTAAAAATGTTTGTACTGTGGTTAACCATGTTAAATACTGAGTATAAAGTCACATGACATGCCCTCACTCCTCCAATGAACCACCCCTAATCAATATTTAAAAACATAGTGTATGTAATATGCCATATAAATATTTAGTAAAACTTCTAACTAAAAACAAAAACCAGAATATAGTCCCAACAGTGTCAAACAATATATAAAGAAAATGTATGCTGTCTGACAAACCAAATATAATAATGATGTATATGAAAAGTGGATTATAAAAACCAAATAAATACATGTGTGTGTAACACAGATAAATATAGATACACATAAAAGTGTGTATACACAATCCCCCTCATTATAAGATGTATCAAATAGTTACCTGACCAAGACAAAATTGTGTAAAGATATATAAAAATACATGCAATACCAATCTGCTTAATAGTGAAATTGAACACCTCTTGGGAACCCCATTATAGTCGTGCCCTTCTTAATTTGAGCACACTATTTATGTTCAAGGCATCATTCATGCCTGGTGGACTAACTGCATCCAATCTGAGCTGCCAAAACAATTCCCGGTACTCCAACCTGGCTTCCCAATTACCCTCTCGTGGATTGGGGGTCACTTGTTCTACAATAGTAAACTTAAGTTGCATGTTTTCACATACTTGGGAATGCTTAAAAAAGGCGTTGGTCTCTCTACCTTTGCTAATATCGTATTGATGTTCATAAACTCTTTTTCTAAAATGACTTTCTGTCTTGCCTACATAAAAACTGTAACATTGTAGGCAGACTCCTAGATATACAACTCCTTTAGTTGCACAATTAAAATATTGTTTAAACTTATATCTAAATTTTCTAGAAGGGATAGAGATAACATCCTGGTTCAACATGAAGACACATTGGTTACATGAACCACATATATGGGTACCCATCTTCATTCTAGTGGGTTCATTGTTAGCAGCCTTACTTTTCTCAAAAAACTCCTTTAAATTCATTCTTCTTTTTCTAACAAAACTCGGCACCAAGGGGATGAACTGTTTTATGTCATCATTTACTGATATTATAGGCCAGTATTTTAAAATGGCCTGTTCTATTATTTGGGAGTTAGAGGAATATGTATATGTGAAACTGTTTTTAAATTTTGAAAGGTTGTTATCTGTCACCGACTCTGTGTTAACTAACCCAGTTCCTAATAAGGGGTAATACATGGATTCCCTTTTTTCAATTACTTCCTTGGTCAAGTTGGTCGGGTATCCTTTCTCTGTGAATAGAGCAGTGAGTATGTCAACTTCTTCCAAAAAATATTCCAAAGTACTACACATTCTTGAGGCCCTAATCATCTGGCCCTTAGCTATCCCTTTATTCTGGTAGAAATGGTGCCCACTATTAAAGTGGAGGTATGCGTTGGAAAAGGTAGTCTTTCTGAAAAGTTTAGATTGGAAACAACTATTTACATAATCTTTAATTAATGTTACATCCAAATAGTGTAAAGTGTCTTGGTCAATACTATGAGTAAATCTTAGAAACTCAGTACTTCCATTAATGTACTCTAAAAACCTGCTCAAGTCGTCGTTAGAGCCGTTCCATAATAGGCAGATATCATCCAGATATCTGGTGTAGTGTGTTATAAACTTCTTCCATGGTGTGTTAAAAACAAATTGCTGCTCCCAGTGGTACAGTACACAGTTGGCATAAAGCGAAGCACAACATGCTCCCATCGCCACACCTTTCTTTTGGCGGTAAAATTCTCCATTGAAATAAATAAAATTATTTGTCAGAATTGTGTCCATTAAATCTGCCACCAGGTTAATAACACTACTACCCAGCGTGCCATCAAATGTGAGCACTTGCCTGAACCATTCACGTCCTACCATATGTGGAATACTCGAAAACAAGTCTGTAATGTCAATAGTTACCATATAGAGGTCTGGATTAAACATTTGCCGGTTAATGACTTTTAAAAAATGCCAAGAGTCCTTTCAAATGTGCACAATCGGTGTTAAAACTCTTTTAGCTATATGATCTATAAATTTGGCTAGGGGCTCCTTGATACTACCTGCCCCAGAAACAATAGGTCTAAATCTGAGAGGGGCCAAACCTTTATGAGTCTTCGGGATACCACATATTATTGGTACCTTTGGCTTCGTAACATGAAAATAATTATCTAGCTGCTCGTTAATTGTGCCTTGCAAAAGATGGCCATATAAGTAATAGCTGATTTTTGAGTAAGCTAGATTAATTTCATTTAAGGACACTAGTTCATATTGTTCAACATCCTGCAACATCCCCTGTAAAGTAAAATCATAATCTAAATGGTACATCAGCACTACACTGCCTCCCTTAGGTTTCATCACCCGACATTTTTCCTGTTTTAAACTCTCAATCAACTGAAATTCTTCATGACTAAGATTTAAAGAGCATACATCTTTCTTCATTTTACCAATTCTTCTAATTTCCTTCTCTACCATTTCTTCAAATATCTTAAGGTGCGGGTGTGTGTGGGGGGGTTGAAAGTGCTGGATCTGGTAAGGTCTAAATTAATACTGGGTTGGCCTTTGAAAAATATCGAAAGATTCAACTGCCTGATAAACAGACTGAAGTCTATCAGTGTATTAGTTGTGCTAGAGGGACTGGATGGGACAAAATTAAAGCCTTTGAAAATAAAGTGAAATGCTCATCTGTAATCACTAAGTCAGTGAAGTTAAAAATTGTAAAATTGTCTTTTCTAAAAATAACTTGCTTAATAGGGGCCTCCTCAGTTGTTAATGGTGAGACTACCATCAATGGTTCTACTCCTGTGTGTGATTCCACCCTTGTTTCTGGCATCCCATCCCTCTCGCTCCCCTGTTGGGAGGATGTTGAAAATCCTGATAGGACTGTTTCCTGCCCCTTTCAGTAATTCTTTCACTCCTTCTGGGTGGTTCATTGTCAACTCTAACCCCCTTACTGTTATGCTCCAACATGTTGTCCCCTTCCACAAAAACAGTGTCATAATTATTTTTCTAACCACCATTTCTGTAGATCGGGTAGGCTAAACCCTCCTGATATTCATGCAGGTCCCTATCAAGTTTTTTAATTTTCCTATTTAAAACTTTTAAACAATGTTGGTCAACCTCATAAAAAACATTATCATAATTTCTTTTAACACTTCCAAAATTCACATCATTAGTGACATTTTGATTAAGAACAGTCAGTTCATTCAATAAAAGATCAGCCTTGGTTTGATATTCCTCAGTCATTAATTTCAACATTTCTATCCCTGCATTGTTAAAAATGTCACACAATTTGTCATACAGGTCAGTCCCTGGACGCACACAGTTAGGAAATTTAAATAAACAAAGACCTTTAGGGACCCTGTTGACCTGTATGCATTTGTTTAAATAATCTATCTCCAACTGGTTGTTTTTAAATGCGTACAACTTTTCCCTGAAGCAGCTGAAGTTATTCTCAATGTTTCTGTTAAAATTGGAATCTACAGTACCTTGCTGAAAATGAAATTGCTTCTCAGTCCAAGCTCCGAAGTTAAAATCCTTGTTTGTTTCCCTTAAATTATCGTCTCTTCTCTGCTTGCTACTAGCAACGCACTTGGTAAGGGACGTACCACGTTGAAAATTATCGTGCGGTTGACTACCGGAACTGACGTCGTCAACCCTGCTGTTCGTAGCTGTTAGGGGAGAAGCGATGACCCTATTGCACTTGTCAGAAAGCTGAAACTGGTTGCCAGGCAACCCAGGACCCTCCTCAGCGTTCTTCTCCTTAAGTTGCTTAGAAAGTTCAGTTAACAGGTTCACAACTTGTGTAAATTCAGCGCGGGTCACCGGTGTATCGTCAGAGTCTTCCCTCAATACAACTGGGGTGTCCAAAAAGTTAGTAGAATTAGTTCCTCCGGCCATGTAAAACAAATGAACTCTTAATATCAACAAATGCAGACACAAACCAGGAACCAGCAAGTCCAAAGCCACAGGACCCGAATCTCTTATCTCCAAAAAACGTAATTCCAAACCAATTGGGTTAAAAACGACACCTTTATTCACACGTTGTCAAAGTCACAAAGTAAACCACCAACAATAAACCAGCTACCGGGTTATTACCGAGCTTCTTCAGAGTAAAAATGTTTGTACTGTGGTTAACCATGTTAAATACTGAGTATAAAGTCACATGACATGCCCTCACTCCTCCAATGAACCACCCCTAATCAATATTTAAAAACATAGTGTATGTAATATGCCATATAAATATTTAGTAAAACTTCTAACTAAAAACAAAAACCAGAATATAGTCCCAACAGTGTCAAAAAATATATATAGAAAATGTATTCTGTATGACAAAGCGAATATAATAATGATGTATATGAAAAGTGGATAATAAAAAACAAATAAATATATATGTGTGTGTAACACAGACAAATATAAATACACATAAAAGTGTGTATACACAATCCCCCTCATTATAAGATGTATCAAATAGTTACCTGACCAAGACATAAAATTGTGTAAAGATATATAGAAATACATGCAATACCAATCTGCTTAATAGTGAAATTGAACACCTCTTGGGAACCCCATTATAGTCGTGCCCTTCTTAATTTGAGCACACTATTTATGTTCAAGGCATCATTCATGCCTGGTGGACTAACTGCATCCAATCTGAGCTGCCAAAACAATTCCCGGTACTCCAACCTGGCTTCCCAATTACCCCCTCGTGGATCGGGGGTCACTTGTTCTAAAATAGTAAACTTAAGTTGCATGTTTTCACATACTTGGGAATGCTTAAAAAAGGCGTTGGTCTCTCTACCTTTGCTAATATCGTATTGATGTTCATAAACTCTTTTTCTACAATGACTTTCTGTCTTGCCTACATAAAAACTGTAACAATGTAGGCAGACTCCTAAATATACAACTCCTTTAGTTGCACAATTAAAATATTGTTTAAACTTATATCTAAATTTTCTAGAAGGGATAGAGAAAACATCCTGGTTCAACATGAAGACACATTGGTTACATGAACCACATCTATGGGTACCCGTCTTCATTCTAGTGGGTTCATTGTTAGCAGCCTTACTTTTCTCAAAAAACTCCTTTAAATTCATTCCTCTTTTTCTAACAAAACTCGGCACCAAGGGGATGAACTGTTTTATGTCATCATTTACTGATATTATAGGCCAGTATTTTAAAATGGCCTGTTCTATTATTTGAGAGTTAGAGGAATATGTATATGTGAAACTGTTTTTAAATTTTGAAAGGTTGTTATCTGCCACTGACTCTGTGTTAACTAACCCAGTTCCTAATAAGGGGTAATACCTGGATTCCCTTTTTTCAATTACTTCTTTGGTCGACTCGTCAATCAAGTTGGTCGGGTATCCTTTCTCTGTGAATAGAGCACTGAGTATGTTAACTTCTTCCAAAAAATATTCCAAAGTATTCCACTTTTCATATACATCATTATATTCGCTTTGTCATACAGCATACATTTTCTATATATATTTTTTGACACTATTGGGACTATATTCTGGTTTTTGTTTTTAGTTAGAAGTTTTACTAAATATTTATATGGCATATTACATACACTATGTTTTTAAATATTGATTAGGGGTGGTTCATTGGACGAGTGAGGGCATGTCATGTGACTTTATACTCAGTATTTAACATGGTTAACCACAGTACAAACATTTTTACTCTGAAGCAGATCGGTAATAACGAGCGAAAGCGCTTGGTTTATTGTTGGTGGTTTACTTTGTGATTTTGACAATGTGTGAATAAAGGTGTTGTTTTTAACCCAATTGGTTTGGAATTACGTTTTTTGGAGATAAGAGATTCGGGTCCTGTGGCTTTGGACTAAGTTTATCTTCCCCGTGTTCTGAAACGTTTAGGGTAAAGCCAGGTAGGGTCAAGAGACCTGTTTTCATTTCTTTGGTAATGGGGGGGGGGGGGGGGGGCACTGTAGCCGAGATTGCATGTTTCTTTTATTTTATCTTCCACGTGTTCTGAGCTGTTCAAGGTAAAGCCAAGTAGGGTACAGATACCTGTTTTCATTTCATTGGTAATACACCACCAGCATTGCCTTGAACACTGTTATTTTGAGGTGTGAAGATGTGGATGACCATGTAGTCTGGTATGGCTGTGGTGCTGTCCACAGTCTTGAACTAGATGTCTTTGACTGCACACATGTCTGCATAATCCAGGGTGGGGACACATTACATAGAGTGGGGTTCAGTGTTGCCATACCCACCACGCAGCAGCATAACCATGATGTTGCATACAGATGGTGTTCTCACTGCCAACTTTTCCCTGAACAGTGCATCTAAGATGCATTATGGGGGTGCCAGTAGCTGTGGCCATTACTCCAAATCTCAAGGGTGAGGGATGAACACTATCACTGGTGACACACTGATGTCTGTTGAGCAAGGCATCCCAGGCAGACATGTAGTAGATCCCCTGGCAATGACACCACATGGTAAGGCAATTATTGATTCCCATCAATTTACATGTGTATGGAGCCATCATCCCAGGTGAGTGTCAACTGCAGCCGAAAGGTATGCGTATACCCGCGAGAGACACAGAGTGGCTAAGCACAGTTATGTGCCTGCATACAGGCCTGAGACATATATCCCTAGTCATAGGCACTTGCAAGAACTATGATGTGAACATTATATTCACTGATGTCCCTTGATTTGCGGCAATGTGTCTGAGAGGTGTGATTTTGTGTTTTGTCTTGAGTGTTTGAATGGTGAAAGAGTGGAGCATGCAGTATTATGTGTACTGTGCACTTCAGAGGCGGGATGTTCTGAAGTGTCTGATTGGCAATGTGCCTGGTAAGAAGCTGCAGATATGCAGGTGGGTGTGATGTGGGTCTAGGTGGGTTCATTGTTAGCAGCCTTACTTTTCTCAAAAACTCCTTTAAATTCATTCCTCTTTTCTAACAAAACTCGCACCAAGGGGATGAACTGTTTTATGTCATCATTTACTGATATTATAGGCCAGTATTTTAAAATGGCCTGTTCTATTATTTGAGAGTTAGAGGAATATGTATATGTGAAACTGTTTTTAAATTTTGAAAGGTTGTTATCTGCCACTGACTCTGTGTTAACTAACCCAGTTCCTAATAAGGGGTAATACCTGATTTTTTTTTTATTACTTTGGTCGCACCATCAATCAAGTTGGTCGGGTATCCTTTCTCTGTGAATAGAGCACTGAGTATGTTAACTTCTTCCAAAAAATATTCCAAAGTATTCCATCATTATATTCGCTTTGTCATACAGCATACATTTTCTATATATATTTTTTGACACTATTGGGACTATATTCTGGTTTTTGTTTTTAGTTAGAAGTTTTACTAAATATTTATATGGCATATTACATACACTATGTTTTTAAATATTGATTAGGGGTGGTTCATTGGAGGAGTGAGGGCATGTCATGTGACTTTATACTCAGTATTTAACATGGTTAACCACAGTACAAACATTTTTACTCTGAAGCAGATCGGGTAATAAACGAGCTAAAAGCTTTGGTTTATTGTTGGTGGTTTACTTTGTGATTTTGACAATGTGTGAATAAAGGTGTTGCTTTTAACCCAATTGGTTTGAATTACGCTTTTGGAGATAAGAGATTCGGTCCTGTGGCTTTGACTAGTTTTATCTTCCCCGTTCTGTTCTGGAAACGCTTGTAAAGAATTACGCTTTGAGATAGAGGTAAAGCCAGGTAGGGTCAAGAGACCTGTTTTCATTTGTACTGGGGTACTTCTTTGCAATGGGGGGCATCACGTGGTAATGGGGGCACCCAGCCTAGCCTAGGATTGCATGTTTCTTTTATTTTATCTTCCACGGTTCTGAGCTGTTCAAGGTAAAGCCAAGTAGGGTACAGATACCTGTTTTCATTTCATTGGTAATACACCACCAGCATTGCCTTGAACACTGTTATTTTGAGGTGTGAAGATGTGGATGACCATGTAGTCTGGTATGGCTGTGGTGCTGTCCACAGTCTTGAACTAGATGTCTTTGACTGCACACATGTCTGCATAATCCAGGTGACACATTACATAGAGTGTGGGGGGGTTCAGTGTGGGGACATTACACATGAGTGGGGTCAGTGTTGCCATACCCACCACGCAGCAGCATAACCATGATGTTGCATACAGATGGTGTTCTCACCGCCAACTTTTCCCTGAACAGTGCATCTAAGATGCATTATGGGGGTGCCAGTAGCTGTGGCCATTACTCCAAATCTCAAGGGTGAGGGATGAACACTATCACTGGTGACACACTGATGTCTGTTGAGCAAGGCATCCCAGGCAGACATGTAGTAGATCCCCTGGCAATGACACCACATGGTAAGGCAATTATTGATTCCCATCAATTTACATGTGTATGGAGCCATCATCCCAGGTGAGTGTCAACTGCAGCCTAAAGGTATATGTGAAGGTATAAAGGTGGCGACTACCCGAGACACAGAGTGGCTAAGCACAGTTATGTGCCTGCATACAGGCCTGAGACATATATCCCTAGTCATAGGCACTTGCAAGAACTATGATGTGAATATTATATTCACTGATGTCCCTTGATTTGCGGCAATGTGTCTGAGAGGTGTGATTTTGTGTTTTGTCTTGAGTGTTTGAATGGTGAAAGAGTGGAGCATGCAGTATTATAGTACGTGTGTGCACTTCAGAGGCGGGATGTTCTGAAGTGTCTGATTGGCAATGTGCCTGGTAAGAAGCTGCAGATATGCAGGTGGGTGTGATGTGGGTCTAGGTGGTGCAGGATGTGAGCTGTGCATGTTGGGCCTAGTGTTTGTGGAGGCTGTGTGTCTGAGCACATATTCAGAGACATTGGTTTGGCCAAAGCCATCAAGCATTTCTATGAGAGAGAATTGTTTGAGGTCATTGGCTGACTGAGGTCACCTGGACTACAGCTTAGACTAAGCACCTCATTGGTTCTTTTGAGATTTCTTTCTTAAAAGCTGTCTCAGGTTTCAACTTTCTGTTACCTAAGAAGTTCAGTTGTGAATGCTCTGCCATTTCACAGTGAACTGATCGAAGGAAGGACACTGAGGAAACTCGGAGCTATAATATATAACATTAAGTATCCTGTTTTCTGTTTATTTCATTCTTTATTTCTTTGTTATTCATAGCACTTTGTGTACTGTGTATTTTTCTAGCTAGTTTCACTGTGTGTGAGGTATTAACTGGAAATTGTCCACTTTTTTTAAGCATCTGTTGGGTTGTTTGTTTCTGATAACTGGTTGCAGTAAACTCTTTTTTTCTAGAGGCTCCTTTAGCTGTTTAAAACTTTCATTTAAAGGCTCACTGCTACTTTTCAGCTGTGAAACATTTCTGCAGTTTGTTCTAAGTAGTGGGGATATTTGTAGCATTTCCATATTCAGGCTTGTATTTGGGCCTAGTGTTTGTGGAGGCTGTGTGTCTGAGCACATATTCAGAGAGATTGGATTGGCCAAAGCCATCATGCATTTCTGTGAGAGAGAATTGTTTGAGGTCATTGGCTGACTGAGGTCACCTGGGCTACAGCTTAGACTAAGCACCTCATTGGTTCTTTTGAGATTTCTTTCTTAAAAGCTGTCTCAGGTTTCAACTTTCTGTTACCTAAGAAGTTCAGTTGTGAATGCTCTGCCATTTCACAGTGAACTGATCGAAGGAAAGACACTGAGGAAACTCGGAGCTATAATATATAACATTATCCTGTTTTTGTTTATTTTGTTCTTTATTTCTTTATTTATAGCACTTTGTGTACTGTGTATTTTTCTAGCTAGTTTCACTGTGTGTGAGGTATTAACTGGAAATTGTCCACTTTATTAAGCATCTGTTGGGTTGTTTGTTTCTGATAACTTGTTGCAGTAAACTCTTTTTTCTAGAGGCTCCTTTAGCTGTTTAAAACTTTCATTTAAATGCTCACTGCTGCTTTTCAGCTGTGAAACATTTCTGCAGTTTGTTCTAAGTAGTGGGATATTTGTAGCATTTCCATATTCAGGCTTGTATTTGGGCCTAGTGTTTGTGGAGGCTGTGTGTCTGAGCACATATTCAGAGACATTGGTTTGGCCAAAGCCATCAGGCATTTCTGTGAGAGAGAATTGTTTGAGGTCACTGGCTGACTGAGGTCACCTGGACTACAACTTAGACTAAGCACCTCATTGGTTCTTTTGAGATTTCTTTCTTAAAAGCTGTCTCAGGTTTCAACTTTCTGTTACCTAAGAAGTTCAGTTGTGAATGCTCTGCCATTTCACAGTGAACTGATCGAAGGAAGGACACTGAGGAAACTCAGAGCTATAATATATAACATTAAGTATCCTGTTTTCTGTTTATTTCGTTCTTTATTTCTTTGTTATTCATAGCACTTTGTGTACTGTGTATTTTTCTAGCTAGTTTCACTGTGTGTGAGGTATTAACTGGAAATTGTCCACTTTTTTTAAGCATCTGTTGGGTTGTTTGTTTCTGATAACTGGTTGCAGTAAACTCTTTTTTTCTAGAGGCTCCTTTAGCTGTTTAAAACTTTCATTTAAAGGCTTACTGCTACTTTTCAGCTGTGAAACATTTCTGCAGTTTGTTCTAAGTAGTGGGGATATTTGTAGCATTTCCATATTCAGGCTTGTATTTGGGCTCTGTGTTTGTGGAGGCTGTGTGTCTGAGCACATATTCAGAGACATTGGTTTGGCCAAAGCCATCATGCATTTCTGTGAGAGAGAATTGTTTGAGGTCATTGGCTGACTGAGGTCACCTGGGCTACAGCTTAGACTAAGCACCTCATTGGTTCTTTTGAGATTTCTTTCTTAAAAGCAGTCTCAGGTTTCAACTTTCTGTTACCTAAGAAGTTCAGTTGTGAATGCTCTGCCATTTCACAGTGAACTGATCGAAGGAAGGACACTGAGGAAACTCGGAGCTATAATATATAACATTAAGTATCCTGTTTTCTGTTTATTTCGTTCTTTATTTCTTTGTTATTCATAGCACTTTGTGTACTGTGTATTTTTCTAGCTAGTTTCACTGTGTGTGAGGTATTAACTGGAAATTGTCCACTTTTTTTAAGCATCTGTTGGGTTGTTTGTTTCTGATAACTGGTTGCAGTAAACTCTTTTTTTCTAGAGGCTCCTTTAGCTGTTTAAAACTTTCATTTAAAGGCTCACTGCTACTTTTCAGCTGTGAAACATTTCTGCAGTTTGTTCTAAGTAGTGGGGATATTTGTAGCATTTCCATATTCAGGCTTGTATTTGGGCCTAGTGTTTGTGGAGGCTGTGTGTCTGAGCACATATTCAGAGACATTGGTTTGGCCAAAGCCATCATGCATTTCTGTGAGAGAGAATTGTTTGAGGTCATTGGCTGACTGAGGTCACCTGGGCTACAGCTTAGACTAAGCACCTCATTGGTTCTTTTGAGATTTCTTTCTTAAAAGCTGTCTCAGGTTTCAACTTTCAGTTACCTAAGAAGTTCAGTTGTGAATGCTCTGCCATTTCACAGTGAACTGATCGAAGGAAAGACACTGAGGAAACTCGGAGCTATAATATATAACATTAAGTATCCTGTTTTTTGTTTATTTTGTTCTTTATTTCTTTGTTATTTATAGCACTTTGTGTACTGTGTATTTTTCTAGCTAGTTTCACTGTGTGTGAGGTATTAACTGGAAATTGTCCACTTTTATTAAGCATCTGTTGGGTTGTTTGTTTCTGATAACTGGTTGCAGTAAACTCTTTTTTTCTAGAGGCTCCTTTAGCTGTTTAAAACTTTCATTTAAATGCTCACTGCTGCTTTTCAGCTGTGAAACATTTCTGCAGTTTGTTCTAAGTAGTGGGGATATTTGTAGCATTTCCATATTCAGGCTTGTATTTGGGCCTAGTGTTTGTGGAGGCTGTGTGTCTGAGCACATATTCAGAGACATTGGTTTGGCCAAAGCCATCAGGCATTTCTGTGAGAGAGAATTGTTTGAGGTCACTGGCTGACTGAGGTCACCCCTGGACTACAACTTAGACTAAGCACCTCATTGGTTCTTTTGAGATTTCTTTCTTAAAAGCTGTCTCAGGTTTCAACTTTCTGTTACCTAAGAAGTTCAGTTGTGAATGCTCTGCCATTTCACAGTGAACTGATCGAAGGAAGGACACTGAGGAAACTCGGAGCTATAATATATAACATTAAGTATCCTGTTTTCTGTTTATTTCGTTCTTTATTTCTTTGTTATTCATAGCACTTTGTGTACTGTGTATTTTTCTAGCTAGTTTCACTGTGTGTGAGGTATTAACTGGAAATTGTCCACTTTTTTTAAGCATCTGTTGGGTTGTTTGTTTCTGATAACTGGTTGCAGTAAACTCTTTTTTTCTAGAGGCTCCTTTAGCTGTTTAAAACTTTCATTTAAAGGCTTACTGCTACTTTTCAGCTGTGAAACATTTCTGCAGTTTGTTCTAAGTAGTGGGGATATTTGTAGCATTTCCATATTCAGGCTTGTATTTGGGCCTAGTGTTTGTGGAGGCTGTGTGTCTGAGCACATATTCAGAGACATTGGTTTGGCCAAAGCCATCATGCATTTCTGTGTGAGAGAATTGTTTGAGGTCACTGGCTGACTGAGGTCACCTGGGCTACAGCTTAGACTAAGCACCTCATTGGTTCTTTTGAGATTTCTTTCTTAAAAGCAGTCTCAGGTTTCAACTTTCTGTTACCTAAGAAGTTCAGTTGTGAATGCTCTGCCATTTCACAGTGAACTGATCGAAGGAAAGACACTGAGGAAACTCGGAGTTATAATATATAACATTAAGTATCCTGTTTTTTGTTTATTTTGTTCTTTATTTCTTTGTTATTTATAGCACTTTGTGTACTGTGTATTTTTCTAGCTAGTTTCACTGTGTGTGAGGTATTAACTGGAAATTGTCCACTTTTATTAAGCATCTGTTGGGTTGTTTGTTTCTGATAACTGGTTGCAGTAAACTCTTTTTTTCTAGAGGCTCCTTTAGCTGTTTAAAACTTTAATTTAAAGGCTCACTGCTGCTTTTCAGCTGTGAAACATTTCTGCAGTTTGTTTCCCACCCTCCGTCCCTGCTGGTATAGTGTTTTTATAGTTGGTGGCTTTGCAGTTGCCCGCCCCTAGTGTAAATTTGATCTGGGACCCTCCTCCCAGTCTAGCGTCATTACCTCATTCTACCCAGTACAGGGAGAACATTTGAGAAGGCCAATCAATTTAGTTTCGGCTACTCCTTTCTCTCTTTCCACTAAAAAAAAAAAAAAAAAAAAAAAAATGTATCTGCTTTTACTGTATTTGTGTTTTTTCCTACTTTATTTTGCTTTTGTGTCATCTTAAAAGTACTCAGTTGTATTTATTACTGCTTGGTGTAACTTATTCTAAGCCTTTTAGTTTAAGCACTTGGGCTTTAGACCAGTTGTTTTACATTAGGAAGGTTTGTGGGCTGCACTGTGGTGGCAGGACAGGTAGCTTACATCCTTCTAAGTTGGGAACTGCTGATTGAGGGCTCAGTGTCTGTTATTCTAAAAGTGTATTAGTTTTGGTTTAAGCACCTGTGATTCAGGCCAGTTATTTTACATTAAGAAGGTTCGTGGTCTGCACTCTTGTGGGAGAAGAGGCTGGACTCTGCCCTTCTGAGTTGGGAATTTCTGGTTAAAGGCTTATAGTGCCTGCATATTTTGACTATTACTGTAATTGGTACACCTTGTTTGCTGTAGCATAGACTAGATCCAGGCCTGCTGAATCTATTTTTGTTTGTATGCTTGTTATTTCCCTGAAAAGCTAATTCCACCTAAAATGCGGCTTTTCAGCTCTTCTGTGGATCCCTAGTGATATCTGCATTGCTTACTATCCTTATTTCCTTGTTTCACTTGAAAGAAAGTTACTGTTTGTCATTTTTGCATTTAAGTTACCTGGCACTTGCTCACTAAAGCAATTATATAAGTCAGCACTAAAAAATTACAAGTACTACACCCTCACAAACTCCCCCTGGAGTACCTTGCTCCCCATTGGCCATTTTTTTCAATTATAAAGAAATTCCCAATACTATTCTAGCATGTCCAAAGGTCAGTTGTCAATCTCCTCTCCAGTCCAGCTGGTGAATCTGGGAATCTTGAGGCAATGTTACAACTGCCTCATGTACACAGACAACTCTCTCCTCCTCCCAACAAATTCCAACACATGTGAGAGATGCAACCATATAGCCAAAGGCTAAGCTCTCTCAACTCAGTACTGGCATAACCAGTCAGGAGGAGAAGGAAACCACACTCACTACAATTCCAGTCTCACATAGACCTACCACGACAGCAAACCAAACACATAAACACACAAAAACATACTTGGGGGCTCTAAACAAAAATCTGCCTAAGCAGCAGAGACCTCCAAAGCAGACACCCAAGCAACCGCTACCTCAAAACAAAACACGTGCAACACATAGCTCACAAAGCCAGTGTGCCGAACAGTCACAGCCCTTAAGGCTAAAGAACACACCTGATACACTTGTAATAGGTGACTCTATCATCAGGCACAATGACGTCCCACTCACCAGGCTGAACAAGGAGAAGGTCACGGTGAGCTGCCTGTCGGGCGCTAGGATCCGCTACATAACACAAGCACTCAGGTCACTCCAAGGCAAGTACAAATATGACTCAGTCATTGTCCATGCTGGTGTGAATTACCTGAGACGTACCTCCCTGGACTACATGAAAAGAGACATAGAGGAGCTCTCTGAGCATGTAGCCCAGGCCAGTATGACCCTGACCTTGAGTAGCATCTTACTCTCACCAAGAATGATGCCACAGTATGAAGACAAGATTATCAATTTCAACAATTGTCTTAAGTATTGGTGTCATTCAAAGGGGATCCAATGCCTGTCAGCCTGGGATGACATGCTCGACAAGCCACGATGCTTGGCTAGGGACGGCTTGCACCTGTCACCCCTGGGCTTTCGGATATTGGCAAAGGCTCTTGCTACCCCCATAGTGCCTTTTTTAGGCAAGGCTCAAAAGACAAACCCACCTCCATAGGTATCACAAGGGATAAGAAACTAAGAGTAATGCTACTCAACGCCAGAAGTCTAAACCTCAAGATGCATGCACTCGAAACTCTCCTTAGCATGGAGAACATCGATATCTGTGCAGTAACAGAAACCTGGTTCAAGGCTCTCGAGAGCACCCCAGCACTACCAGGTTATACCTCATACCATGCTTTTCGGCTCCAAAACTTGGACCGTACCACAAAAGGAGGGGGAGTATCAATATTCGTCAAAGATACCCACACCTCCAGGTTGGTGGCACAGTACGAAGCATCAGAGACTATCCATGTGCAACTAACAGTGGGTAAAACTGCCTTCCAGTTTATAGCCTGCTACAGACCACCTTCCCAAACCCAGGAACCCCACTCGACCTTCCTAAGAACACTGGAAAATATGAAGGTCTCTCCAAACACCATTATATTGGATGACTTCAACTACCCAACCATAGACTGGGAGCATTACTCTAGCTCCAACACCCTAGCCCAAAGGTTCCTAGAATTTATAAACTCAAATGCTATGGAACAACTTGTTACCACTCCCACAAGAGGGGAAAACATACAGGACCTGATCATCACTAACATGAAGACTCTATGCTCCAGACCAGAAGTGTAACCCTCACTGGTAAGATCAGACCATAAACTAATCTCACTGGATATTCACATCCCGACCCACCCCATGCCCAGAAAACCACAGTGAAAAACTTCTCTAAAGCAAATTTCACACTCCTCAAAACCAAGGTGGAATCCTTCAAAGCCCCTGGGCCTGTGGATAATACGGCCTAGACCACAAAATCCTTTATAAACGCATTCTATGAACACCTTCAGGAATGCATGGATCATGCAATCCCAAATAAAACCAAGACCCAATCCTCCAAAGGCAGACGTCCTGTCTGGTGGACCCCAGCCATAAACAAACTATACAAAAGAAGGAGGAAGCTACTACATGATAGAGCAAAATCCCAAAAAGGGAAGGCATCTCTGATCAGTATTAGCAAAAAACTACGGGCACTCATAAAATCGTCTAAGGCCAGCATCGAGAGAAAAATTGCACAGGACACTAAGGATAATCACAAGGCTTTCTTTAGTTATGTTAGGAACCTGGGTGGGAATTCCCAGATATGCTCAGAATTAGTCCAAAATGACAAAAAATACAACGAACCCACAGACATTGCCAACATCCTAGCTGACAGGTTCAGCACAAACTTCTCCCCCCACTCCCCACCAAAAGGGCTAATATCTATCCCAGCAGAGTGCTGCCCCCCTGACATCTCAGATGCTCAGGTAAGAGCTGCCCTCTCCAAAGCAAGAAACACAGCATCAATGGGACCAGACGGTGTCCCGGGCTGCATCCTACATGAACTCCAAGAAGAGCTAAACCCAAACCTAAAACTACTGTTCAATCTCAGCCTTACTACAGGATATGTACCCAAAGAGTGGCGTACAGCAACAGTGGTCCCTCTCCACAAAGCTGGTGCCTCAACGGATCCTGGAAACTATCGCCCCATAAGTCTCACTGGCTTGGTCTGCAAAGCTATGGAAAGGATCATCATGGACCTTATAAATAAAGATATTGGGGACCTACAGACACTGGATCCTACCCAGTTCGGCTTTGTTAAGGGTGGATCCTTCCTCTTAAACCTGGTCGATTTCTTTGAAACAGTCACCAAGGCCATTTATTTATTTATTTATTTATTTATTGCAGTTGGTTTACCAGGATAGTCCATTGGGCCAAAAAGAACCCGTTTTCAATGGAGTCCTGGGGAGAAAAGCTCCAAGACAAAATGTACATTCAACATTTGACAGTGACAATGTAGGTACAGAGAGATATTAATACTACGTAGGCAGTAATAAAAATACAACTTATCAAATACAGAAGTTAATACATTGAAAGAAACATGCTAGTAATAGAACAAATGTGAATAGCAATACAGATTAGAGAGCAAACATAGTAACTAATTAAAGTAGGGTGTGATACTGAAAGAAACTGACGAGGGGAAGGTGGTCCACACAGCCTACCTGGATCTCGCAAAAGCCTTCGATACAATACCCCACTCGGGCATTATAGATAAGCTCACCAGCTTAAATATAAACCCCTATGTCATTAGATGGGTTGCAAACTGGCTCAAGGACAGAACCCACATGGTTAGAATAGCTGGAGCCATGTCAGACTCCAAACCAGTTACAAGTGGCGTCCCACAAGGCTCAGTCCTGGGACCTCTCTTGTTCGGTATATATTTCTCGGAGGTACAGGCCAACATGGAAGGACTGTGGCTGACCAAGTTCGCAGATGACTGCAAACTGGGCGCCATAATAGACTCTCCAGCCGACACAAGCATCCTCCAAAAGGGCCTCACAGAAACAGACAACTGGTGCCAGAGCCATGGCCTCAAGCTAAATGCCAAAAAGTGTATAGTCATCTCCTTTGGCAGAAACAAAGCGCCCACAAATTACCACATAGGTGGTAATCCATTAAGTACAGAAGAAGTAATTAGGGACCTGGGGACCCAAGTTGATAGCAATCTTTCATTTGACAACCACGTGGCCAAAGTGGTTAGAAAAACATTTTATATATCCCACCTAATCATGAAGGGATTCACATCTAGATCAGGGGTGGTCATCATGCCTCTTTACTCATCCTTCATCAGGCCCATAATTGAGTACAATGCCCCTTTTGGGCTGTACCTTACCAGACACCTGCAGCAACTGGAAAGACCCCAAAAGTACCTCACCAAGAGGATCAAGGGGCTCAAACAGATGCCGTATGCTGCCCGGTTAAAGAAACTCCAGCTCTGCTCAGTGGCATACCGCCTGCTCAGAGGCGATCTGTGCCTGACTTATAAAGCCATGTCCAACCCAGAATTAATGGACATGCTGCACCTCAGAAAATCCAAATCCCATCGAGCTACGCGCTCGAGGGACTTGAACCACAGCACTGAAATAAATAGGACATGCTGGAGGGACAGATTCAAAACCCAAGAGGCTCCCTTCACTCTGGAATAAAATCCCAGTCCAGGTTAGGCAGAGTCCCTCATTGACTCTCTTCAAGAGGAATCTTGATGAGTGGATGGGAGATCGTAGGTTTACCCCGGGTATCACTTCTGTGTCACTGTTAGACAGAGGCACAGTATACTAACCTCGAAAAAGGGCATAGCAAAATTAATTTAAAATGGGTGGCGAAAGCCATACACACTCTGGCTAGGCTTATAAATGCCCTAGGGCAGATAGCCTAGTATGAACCTATGAACCTATAATGATTACTGTCATATGTAATGACTGTTGTTGGAGACACCATGGCATCATGGTTTGAAATGCAGTTACATCTGTCACACATTGTGTTTGTGTGTCATAGCAGTAGAGGGAAGGGGACACTTGCCAACACCTCAGCAGCAGGTCCTGTAAAGGAAGGGTCATGTTGCCACATCCTTGGGGTTGACAGCCTGATATACAGTGTCTGTAGTCACACCTTGCAGTGAAGCTGTGGATGCCCGTGCATGCATAGTGGACTTGTTCAACTTTGTTGACATTACGTTGGCCTCGCAAGCGTACGATGCCTAACAAGCAACTAGACAACACACTGGTTGCTGTGTGATATGAAGTGGGAATACAAGACATGTGTGTCAGGTATGTAACTGTACAGTATGACATGTTTAGGACATGTGGCAGGTGGACACACATTAGCCAAAGGTGGCCAGTCCACTGCAGTAGGCCTCACAGCCATGTCGTGCAGATATGCACTGGTAATGTGTTGAAGGGCAGGATGCATTAAGTGCTGTGAAAGTGTCACCTATGATGGTTCACAAGTAGTGTGCTGATTGTTATAGCAAGACTGGACATCTATGTCAATGGACATTGTGCATTATATTGTGACACTATAACAGTGCTACTAATCCCCTTCTTGTCAGTTGCTTAGTAATATACCACCAACCCTGGAACACATGGCATAACATATGCAAAAGCCAACTGATTGCCCAGGTTGCTAATCAAGGCATCTACTTGGAAAAGGGTATGTGAAGCTTACAGAGCCTTTCATGATGTGGGACAGCTATACGGATGAACAAACAAGGTTTGTCCTGCTTTTCATTATGGGCTTCGTAGTACTGTTTTGCGTGTGATGACAGAAAACATATAAGAGCATGGTATCCTGTGTGAGAGTGGTGTCGGTGAGACCAGCATTAGTAGTTACCAGGCACTTGCAATTCTGTGGAGTCCCCTGCTTTCCACAGTCTTCACAAGATAATTGTGTCATTCCAGTACACACCACTTGGGTAATGTCCAACTGCAGAATACCTGTGTGAAACCCCCACCTTACCTTCAAAAGATATACATATTACACTTCCCTAATATGTTTGTCTGCGCTCTGTACACACATACTTGCTACAGGAAACATTTATCCTAATCTTATTAAATTATTTAACAAAAAGCTTGTCATTGGTTATATCCCAGATTTGTGTCTCTTGGTTTGTCCGCTTAAGTTTTGTAATCCATTTAGTGTGATTTCTAAGCCTCTTAATTTTCAATATGTCAAATGCTTGCACAATCTCATGTTTGGTATCTGTATCATTTCACATATTTATTACTCTGTAGTGAATTAATCTGTGCCTTACTACATATGAAGCGTTTGTCCCTGAGCCTCCATTGAAACTGGGTTTTGCCTAGTAAAAAGTCCTCGTAAACAAATGCAAACAAACAAGAAAACAAGTAAAAGACAACTATCTTATGGCCATCATTAGCTTAGTGTTTATAGAAAAAAATAATGTCTGAATGTTTCTAATATTACCAACCCTCATCTTGAGGACTACAACTCTTTATTGCCACTGAAACAAATCTGTTGTTCATACATTTACTAAAGCAATATGAATAATGATATAAAAAATCCATCACAAGAACCACGTCCAAATACTACAGCAAATCCTGAAGGATGAACATAGTTATCCTGAAACCTTGACAGTACAGATAAACAGAATCGGAAGTGGCACAGTTAAAAAAAATCAAAAGTGATTCATAAATTAGGACATCACCCTTGCAATGAGGCCAAAAACATTAAAGATTTAAACTGTTGCTAGGATATCCAGACAGTCAAATGTGAAAGCTCTTATTCGGCATATACATCACAGCTGTCTACATGTAATTATCAGTACAGCAAATTGCTATGGCATCCCAATTAATCTGCAGCCTTTATATGTCATTTCCTGAGTAGCCAACAGTTCTTTATTATTAATGTTCACATCAATAGCTCTGTCTCTTTCTTTTTGAGATTTCAAGTTCTCTGGAATCCACAGCTTTGAATGCTTTAACAATGTCAATTTTATATGGCATAAAAGAATGCACTGCAATAAGTTGATTCCTACCTTTCATTGGTAACCCTTCATGCTTATGATCAGATATATGCTTCTTTGAGCAATCAGTGGCTTCTTTCTGATCTGGAAAAAAAAAATATATATAGATATATATAGTATACACTTTAAGTTTACTAATAAATGTAGACGACAACAATATAAACAACAAAAGTACTTATGAATATAATTTTTCTTTGTCATTCACTGGCTTTCTCCTGCCATGATTCTCCTCTCCATTTCATCAAACATTCGCAGAATTTTCCAGTCTATAATGTCTCTAACCTGATGACACAGAAAATACTGTTGGGTTACAGAATAGTCTGTTCATTTATTATGATTTAATCATTTCACTTTACAAATTTCTTAACCCACACATTTTTGACCACCAATGCTGACATGTTCTTCTTTCGGCTTTTCCCGGTTAGGGGTCGCCACAGCGGAACTCCGGTCCGCTAATGATTGGCAGTAGATTTTTTATGGGTGCCGAGGTGCCAGCTCGACACTCAACCTTCAACGAAGGCACACCGATTCTACGCATGTCTTTCGAGCGCTACTCGACTGCAGGGAGGACATGCAGACTCCGCACAGAAGGTGCTCCAGCTGAGAATCGAATGGGAGAACCTCTTACTGTGAGGCAACAATGCTACCGCTGCACCACCAATGCCGACATGTCATTAGAAAATGGTCATATGCCAAACACTGTTTTACTATTAATAGCTTAGTTTCTGACCCTTGCACCATCTTATAATCATTTTCTTGCCATGAGGTGTCAGTTTTAAAATGTGTTCAGTTTGTACTTAATGTACTTCAGCTGCATGAATAGCGTTTTTTTTTCTTTTCATATCTCGTTATAACTATTTAACCATAAGGCACATAAAGACACATTAACTGAATTAAAACTGCATACTCAAAAAGGGTAAACACTATCCATGAATGTAGAAAAGATGAATATTAATGTATCAGTTATTACTTCAACTTTAACAGACTAACATTAAATAAAATTATCAATGACATACCTATGTAGAATAAAGCAATTAATTATAAAATATAAACCAGAATGTAATAGGGAAAAATGAAAGCTGTAAACCCATATAGCACCATCCAAAAATTAAGCATTATTAATGATATGTACAGCCAACAGTGGCCTACATACATCTGTTTTTTTTGTTTTATTTGTACTTCTATATCATATATTCTACATTTAATTATGCATAAGTTTATTATATATGGCTATAACAGCAGTATGTGAATTTGTAGATAGATAAATATATATATATATATATATATATATATATATATATATATATGGGTTCACTACATACTCTCGAAATTTTGAAATATCGAATTTTAAAATATTGAGACTATGTAGCTGAAACCCCTAAATACCGAAAGACCAGAAGCGCGAAATTCAAAATCCAGATGTTCGGAGATACTGAAGTAGCTCTTCTGGTGTTGCAGTTTGTTGATGGACAGGTGGAAGTTCAGGTAAGTATCTATGTGTAAGTGTGTTGGTTAGGGGCTTTAGTGTGTGTCATTGTGTCTTGTGACTGTGATGTGTGTGTGTGTGTGAGGGGACTGTAAAATGTGTGGGTGTGAGTATCTCTTGTGTGACTGTGCAATCTCAGAGTTAGTACATTTAAGTAGGGGGATGTGGGGGGCAGGGGTGCTTGACCCCCGGCTTATCTGTAGTGTAGTATGATATGTTTGATTGTGGGGGGAAGTTGTGAGTATGTGTGTGCTGTATGTGTGCTGTACGTTCGGTATTTTGAACTTTGCGCTTCTGGTCTTTCGATATTTAGGGGTTTCGGCTACACAGTCTCGAGATTTTGAAATTCGATATTTCAAAATTTCGAGATTATGTAGTGAACCCACATATATGTACGTATATATATATATATATATATATATATATATATATTAAAACAATTATTCGTTTATTTCCATTTGTTTACTGAGAAATTCTGACTGGGGAAACAAGCCACTTTTCAGTGGAGGCCCAGGGAGAAAAGCTCCACAAAAAATAATAACAATAGTGCATATACAACATACAGAACACTCAGGTAACAGCAGCATTACATATATAACTCCGTAAGTATGAACTATTTACAGGAGTACTATATAATGCACAGAATGTACACAATATTCAGTAGCAATATTCAACATAATATGCATTATCATTACATTATGTTATTAGCACAATACTATGACATAAATACTTCTATAATATCATTGTACAGCTGGGGTTCAGAAAGGCTTACTGCAACGTGGAAGCCTTAACATGGCTATTTTCCCCTTTGCAGTAAACTTTTCTGATTCTCAGACTGCACTGCCACTGTTTCCCTTTAGCATGGGCCTCACCACGGAGGAGAATCTTGTTGTCAAAGCAGTATACTACTGTGGAAATCTGAGGGAGCTGCTGTGCTAATTAGCCATGTGCTCTCACCTGGAAATGCCAGTGGCTAGTGGCTCCTGGTTTATGCCGCTAAGCGATTCAGAAAATTGTAAATTAGCAAGAAATGTTGTTACTGGGAAAAAAAAGTCAGTGCTATCAAAAGATGGCAGCAACATATTTGCTCCTATGGAAGCAATCACAGTGGAGATAAGTTCAACAAAGATGTGGGGGTGGCAGGTGTTAGGTATACATGTTTGTGGACACGTGGTTCTGAGTCTGTAGGGACATGAGTGGAGTTGAATGAGTTGCATGCACACATGTGTGCGTGTGTCTGTCAATCTGTTTTGCTGATTATACTAAGGGGAATCAGGCAGGGAACTGAGG
>NC_056729.1:1026703334-1026878334 GCF_019279795.1 Protopterus annectens
CCAGGAATGTAATTAAAAAGATAAGAAAAAAACGAACAATTCAATTAGTAAGATACTTAACAGTACAAAAAGAGAGAAATATACAATACGAATATATACAAGGCAAAAGTACAGTACTTTGAGAATGCAGTAGCAATATGTTTGAGAAATTTCGTTAGCATTAAGTTATTTACAAGGAATGCAACAGTGCCTAAAATAAAAAAAAAAAATCAAAGTAACATCATGACAGTACAACAAAGATGCATTTAATAGCACAGGTACGAAATGCAGAGAGAGTAATACATGTAGACAGTTTGGGTAGATACCAGACAGATATGTTAACTGAGAGAAGAAAAAAACATTATGTAATTTCCTGACAAGTACAGATCCATGTATGTTGCAAATTAACTTTGAATTGCTTTTTGAATTTGCCACTTTTGGTAGTGGAGCGAAGGGACAATGGAAGTTTGTTCCATGAGTATGCAATTGAATGAATGTAAAGTATTTTTCCATATTTTTGTTTGGCTTGGTCACCTGCAGAAGGTTTTGTTGTATGCTTCTGAGGCCATGATTGGGTGTGTGGGGTGTAATTATGGAGGTAAGGGTAGTGTAGGTGTTGGGGCTATTTAGGATGCTGTGTGCAATTTGTAGTTGTGAAATTTGAAGCATGTGGGGGAGCTCAGGCCATCTTAAGCTTTTCAGGGATATACAGTGATGTGATTTGTAGCTATTACTGTCTCCGAATCTGGCTATCTTGTTATAGGTGTTTTCTAGTTTGGTTAAGAGATTAATTTGGACATTAGTAAGTAATGGAGGAGTATTACAGCAGGGATGGCAGAATAAATGTTTGAACCAGTATAGGTCTAGATTTGTTAGGTATATACAGTATTTGTTGTTGTGGTATAGAAGACCTAGTTTTTAATTGGACTTTTTGATATGGTTTAAGATATGTAGGTTGAATTTTAATTGGTCGTCTATTTGACGCCAAGCAATTTGGTGTTTGAGTCGGCGGTGATAATTACATTATCTAAGGATGAGATGGCGAAGTTGTCTTTAGCTGGATTCAGGTTTTTGGAAGGAAAAGGAGAAGCTTGGTCTTTTTGGAGTTGAGAAACAGGTCGTTTTCAGTTAGCCATTGTTCTGCTAGGTGCACAGATTGTTGAGTGGCAGTGTGGAGATTTTGTATACTGTTGAAGGTGTTAATAATTGGAATTGTCTGCGTACTGTATTAAGGTAGAGAGGGGGCAGGAGACATGGTGGCTATTTGTAAATATATTAAAAAGTAGAGTGCCCAGAATAGAACCCTGGGAAACCCCGGTCTTAACAAGACGGAAAGGGGAGAAGGATGTTTGCCATCTGATGGACTGATATCTGTTTGAGAGGTAGCTGTTAAACCAGGAGGTAATGGAGGTAGAGAGTTGTAGGTTGGAAAGTTTCTTTCAGAGGATGGGATGAGAAACGGTATCAAATGCTTTGGATAGGTTGAGGAATAGAGCTGATATGAGTTTATCATCATCTCTGGCTTGGGCAATGTGTGTGAAAGATAGGAGGGCAGTGGTAGTACTGTGTGAGGGATGAAAACTGTGCTGTGGGGGTGTAATTCCGTTTGCCTGTAAGAAGTGATTTAGTATTTGTCTATGTACACATTTTCCACTATCTTGGATAAGGAGGATACTAAGCCAATAGACCTGTAATTTGAGGGCTCTGTAGAATTTCCTCCCTCGTGGAGAGGTATTCTGAAGAAATTTTCCAGATATCTGGTATTGTATTTTTTTGGATGGATCTTTTGATAAGTATAGATAAAGGGTATGCTACAGATTTGTCTGCATGTTTAAAAAATAATGGAGGGAGTTTGTCGGCTGCTGGGGAACAGAGTTTAAGTTTGTTAAGAAGTGATCTGATGAAGGAAGTTGCTACAGGTGCTACGGAGAATGAGGGAAGATATGAGGTGGAAGGTGAAGTCTTAATATCAAGAGTTTCTGGTTTAGTAAGCTTTTCTACTGTTTCCATGAAAAAGTTAAGTAGGGTTGCAGTTTCATTAGAAGCTTTGTTAGGGAAAGGGTTTGGTGAAGAGAGGTTCCCTGGAGAAAGTAATTTATTTCTTTGGGTTGGAATGTGGGTTGCTCAAAGATTTTTGATAAAAAAAAATTTTGTCTAATAGGACCTGCTTTTATGTTTGGTGGTGAAGCTGTTTATATAAGTTCAGGTGGAAAGTTCAGTTGTTACTTTTTTTCCATGCTCTCTAGGCACTGTCTCTCTTGTTCATAAGTGATTGCGTTGCCTTGTTTAGCCATGGTGCATAATTACATTTTAGCCTAATTTTTTTACTGGGAGCCAGGGTGTTAAGGGTTTCTAGGAATATACTGTTGAAGCTTCGGACAGCCTCATTAAGGGGTAATATGTGTAGGAATGACCGGTTTACAGTGGGCAGTAATTATTTTAGGGTGACAGGGTTGTAGTTTTTAAGGTTATGAGACTGTCTGTATTGGTGGCTCTTGTTAAGATTGGGAGAGTGTCTTACTACTGAGGTGGTGAGGTAGTCACTAAGGGAGCTAGATAGGGTGGAAGGGTTATGACAGCACTGGGAGATTGATACTAATATCCAGTCGATGACCGAGCCATTCTGGTAATTATTTTACTAGTCCATGGGCAAGGTGATCAGCTGGGTAAAGCCATAAAGGTTTAAAGAGAAGTTAGGAGATGCTGTATTAACAAGGTTCCAGTCAATATTCATAGCCCCAAGGATGATGGTTTCATAGGGAATGGATATAAAAATCCAAGAAAAAAACTGCTTGAGTATGGGAATGTTTTCACCTGGGAGTATGTAGATTGCTACAATGGTTACAGGTTGCTATAAGTACTTTGTCAGAGCAGAAATCAGGGACAGCTACTGGGGGGGGGGGAGCTGGTCAGCATAGAGGTCAGCTACTCCTCCACCCTTTTTTTTATTTCTGTCCAGTCAATGAATATTATAACCGGGGGGAGAATTTTGCAGTTTGTAATATGAGGTTTTAGCCACGTCTCAGATAGGGCTAGTATATCTGGTTACACTGAGAAATCCAGGCATGAAGGAGGGTACTTTTATTGGCAATGCTTTGTATATTCACTGACAAAAAAAGATAGATTTTTGGAGGCTTGTGATTGTATTATTTGTGAGGCAGTTGGAAAGGGGGGGTGCTGTATAAGTACGGTTAGAATGCTGTTGGCAACGACCTGGGTTGGGGTGAATATTATAGCAATAACCCACGCCTGGGTGTGGGTAATGCTGGATTTACCCACTGTTGGCGTGGTTCGCCCGAGGGACCAAACAAAGCCAACCATGGGTAAATACAGCATTACCCACACCCAGAAGTGGGTTATTGCTATTATACCATGACATTATTTAAGAAAAGAAACTATTACTTTTCTTAAATAATGGCATAGTATAATGCCTGTTTACTGCCCTTCCGCAGATGTCTGGCATCCGCGGCAGTTCTGATGTACTGCGCTCGCGCAGTACATCAGAGTTGAGCAAAAGCAACGAGAAAGCAAGATCTCCGTTGCTTTTTTTTTACTGTTTACGCTATGTTAAATGGGTTTAACATAGCGAGACAGTTTTAAAATAAACAATGGAGATGTCCGTTGCTTATTTTAAACTCATGTTAAACCCATTTAACATAGCAAAACAAAAAAAAGCAACGGAGATCTTGCTTTCTCCGTTGCTTTTTAAAACCTGTCTCGCTATGTTAAATGGGTTTAGCATAGTGAGACAGCTTTAAAATAAGCAACAGAGATCTCCGTTGCTTATTTTAAACCTGTCTCGCTATGTTAAACCCATTTAACATAGCGAGACAGTGTTTTAAAAGTAGAGTTATACTAATGGAAAAAAGTCCGGGCGACCGGACCTTTTTCCATTAGTATAACTCGATTTACAATGTGCACGCTGGCCAATCAGCGTACACATTTTGGGGGGGTCATGGTATAATACCAGATAAGAGAAATATTGTGCTTTGAAGGTATTTGTAGGAAGAAATGTCTGCAAAGAAAATGATGTTTTGTTTTGATGAGAGGTTCGGCATTCGGTATGTACAATACTCTGAACTTGTGAAATGATATAGAGGTATGGTTAAAGAGTGGGGGCAATAGGGGTGGAGTAGTTATTTGTATGGTGAGTAGTGTGATAAGAGAGTGTGGGAGGTGTGATGGTTAGCAGGTGAGGAGTATGGCAAGTGGTTAGAGATCAGAAAAGAATTAGAAATAGGAGAGAGAGAGAAATAGAGTTTTGATCCGACCACAAACTAATCAACTTGGAAATCCACATCCATCCCACCCCCCACCTCCCTGCAAAGGTAACCACCATGAAAAACTTCTCCAAAGCTAACTCTGGGCTCCTAAAAACAGAGGTGGCTAACTTCACGGCACCCATCCAAATGGAGATCAGTTGCATGACCACCGAATCATACACCAATGCACTGTACATACACGTGCACTAACGCATGGATCTCGCTTTACCCAACAGAATCAAGACGCTCTCCTCCAAAAAAGGAAGCCAATCTGGTGGTCCCCTGCCATTAAAAAAACTCTACAACAGAAGGAGGAAACTGATGCGGAATAAGTTGAAGCCCCAAGAATGGAAAAACTCCCTCATAAGCCTCAACAAAAAGTTGAGATCCATCATCAAATCCTCTAAAGCTAGCTATGAAAAAAGAATTGCAGCAGATAGTAAAGACAACCACAAGGCCTTCTATAGTTATGTAAAGAATCTCCATGGCAATACCCAAATTTGATCTGAGCTACTGGACAATGGTACCTCCTATACCGAGCCAACAGACATTGCCAGTATACTGTCCGACAGATTCAGTGCCAACTTTACCCCTCTCTTCCCTCCAAGGGACTAGTCACAATACCAGCAGATTGCCAGGCACCCAGTATTACTTCTGCACAGGTTAAAACATCACTGTCCAAGGCCAAGAATGCAGCTTCTATGGGACCTGACAATATCCCTGACTGTGTTCTACATGAACTACAGAGTGAACAGGCACACCACCTGTGTGCCCTGTTCAATCACAGACTCACCTCAGGCTTTCTCCCTACCAAATGGCGCAATGCTACAGTCATCCCTCTCCACAAAGGAGGAATGACTACAAACCCTGGGAACTATCGCCCCATTAGCCTGACGAGTCAGATATGCAAAACTATGGAACACATCATCGTGGACCTAATAAACAAGGATATAGGGAATCTCCAAACTCTGGATCCCACACAGTTTGGTTTTGTGAAGGGTGTGGTCAACTTATTTGAGTCAGTCACCAGAGCTGTGGATGAAGGCAACGTGGTTCATACAGCCTATTTTGATCTGGCCAAGGCCTTTAATACCATTCCCCACTTAGGAATCATAGAAAAACTCACTAAGCTAGGCATCAACCCCTGTATATCACTAGGTGGGTTGCAAACTGGCTCACAGGTAAAACCCATGGTATGAAAGTAGCTGACTCCAAGTCAGACTGCCGTTCAGTCACGAGTGGAGTCCCACAGGGTTCGGTACTAGGTCCTCTCCTTTTTGGTATCTACTTCTCTGAAGTCCAAGCCAACATGAAGGGACTCTGGCTGACAAATTTCACAGACGATTGCAAATTGAGAGCTATTATTAACTCCCCAAGTGATGTTGACATCAGAAAGGCCTGACTTGAGACCAACGACTGGTGTCAGAAACATGGCATTAAGCTCAATGTAAACATATGTGTCATCATCTCCTTTGGGAAAAACCCAGTTCCCATGAATTACCACATCGATGGTAACCCACTGAACACAGAATGACAGCCCTGTTTTAAAGCTGACCAAGAGCTGGTCAGTTTTCCTGAATGTCTTAGTACGATCCAGATAAAATCTGAGTTGCCTGTGCACATCCAAAGAATGCAGTATCCTTTCCCCCTTGTTCTGAGGGTTAGGGAAAAAGGTGGGCAGGTGGGTGGCCTGGTTGAAGGTAACATCTGAAACCACCTTTGGCATGAAGGAGGGGTTGGTTCTCAGGGAGATCCTGTCTGCATGGAAGATGATAAATGGCTCAATGGCCATTAAAGCTTAAAGCTCTGACACCCTCCTTGCTGAAGTGACAGCCAGGAGAAAGGCAGTCTTCCAAGAGAGGTACTTTAATTCTGAGGATGTTGCAGGCTCAAAGGGGGGCAGAGTAAGCTTTTCTAACACATAGTTCAGATCCCACGCTGGGGTGGGCTGTCTTCTGGGAGGCCTGATATTATAAGCTCCTCTAAGGAATTGTTTGATAAGAGGGTGGCAGAGCAATGGCTGTTCTGTATGAAAGTGTGCCGAGATGGCAGAGGCATGTATCTTTATGGAGGAGAAGGAGAGACCCTTATTAAGAAGCTCAGCCAGATAATCTAGAATAAGAGGAATGGAGGGTAGATGAATGTCTGCCTCCTTGGACTGGCTCCAGGAGCAGAATCTTTTCCATTTTCCAGCGTAAGAATTTCTGGTGCTGGGCCTTCTGGCTTCTGTGATGATGTCAAGGACTTGCTTGCTTAGCATAGATTCCTTGTTGGTTATGGTAGAATAAGCCATGCTGAGAGCTTGAGTGTTTGAAGGTCTGGGTGCAGCATAGTTCCTCCCCGTCAGACAGCAGGAGAGGTATCAGAGGTAGCTGCCAGGGGGGGTTGGAGAGATATGCTACGCAGCAGTGGGTACCAATGCTGTCTGGGCCAATATGGGGCAATGAATATTGCTTTTGGTTTTTCCTCCCTTATTTTGATTAGTACTTTTGGAATGAGAGGAAGGGGTGGGAATGCATACACGAAGAGGGTATTCCAAGGGAAGGTCAGGGCATCAACCTTCCAGGCCAAATGATGGTACTCCCTGGTGCAGAATTTCTGTACTTGGTGATTTAAATGGGAGGCAAAGAGATCCACCTGGGGGTCCCCCATGTGTGGGTAATTTGCAGAAAAATGTCTGTGGATTTGCCATTCGTGTGGGTCCAGCAGGTTTCTGCTTAAGTGGTCTGCTAGGGTGTTGTTGATGCCTGGTAGGTATTGGGCTATAAGATGTAGTCCTATGGATGAGGCTGCTAGCCACAGGTTCATGGCTAATCTGCACAGGGGGTAAGATTGAGTCCCTCCCTGTTTGTTAATGTACCACATGACTGTGGTGTTGTCTGTTTTTATGAAAAGAACCCCCGGTTTGAGGTAGGGTATGAAGGATGCTAGAGAGTTTTGCACTGCTATCATTTCCTTTTGGTTGATGTGCAAGGGTAGTATTTGAGCGTCCCAGAGACCTTGGGCACATCTGCCTTCCAGGTGGGCGCCCCAGGCTATGTCTGAAGAATCTGTAGTTATGGTCTGGTCTGATGGCTGAAGGGTGAATGGAAGTCCCCTGTTCAGAGCACAGGCCTGGGCCCACCAGAGGAACTCCGATCTTATGCAAGGGACCACAGGCAGGGATGTGTCCAAAAGTTGAGAGTGTTGACACCATAAGTTCTTTAGGTACCACTGAATTTTCCTCATGTGCAGTCTGGCCAGGGGTACCAGGAAGATGCATGAGGCCATGTACCCTAGAGCTTGCAGGAATTTCTTGGCAGAAAGCTGGGTTTGGGAGGCCAGAGTAGTGAAGTATTTTGGTAGGAAACTTTGTTTTTCTGGGGACAGAAAGGCCATTTGCTGTTCTGTGTCCAATAAGGCTCCCAGAAATATGATTTTCCTGGTAGGTGTCTGTTTTGATTTCCTTTAGTTGATAGTGAACCCAAGAGAGGTGAGTAAGCTTTTTACAAATGAGAGTGCTGCAGAAGCAGTTCCTTGCAGTCTGCCTGGATGAGACAGTTGTCCAGGTAAGGGTAAATCTGTACATTGTTTTGCCTGCAAAAGGCAATGGCAGGAGCTAGACATCTGGTGAAGACCCTGGGAGAAGTAGATAAGCCAAATGGCAAAGCAGAGACTTGAAAGTGTAATGATCCTGCTCTGAAGTGCAGGAATTTTCTGCAAGATTTCCTTATTGGGATGCACAGGTAAGCATCCTTTAAGTCTAAGGTGACCATCCAAGCTTTGCTTGGCAGCATAGGTAGAAGCTGTTGTAAGGTAAGTATTTTGAATTTTGGGATTACCAGGAAAGTATTGAGAAAGGATAGGTCCAGGATGGGATGCCAAGTTCCCTCTTTCCTGGGCACAAGGAATAGTCTGGAATAAAATCCTTTTGCAACTTGTTCTGGAGGCACATGTTCTATTGCCCCTCGGGCTATAAGGTTTTGCACTTGCTCTAGTGCTTCTGCCCACTGATTTGGAGGTAGGTCTGGGTACCATCTTGGAGGTGGTAGTTCTCAGAAATTGAATTTGTACCCCTGAGCAATGATTTTTAAAACCCATTGATCTTTTGTTATAAGTTCCAATTTTCTCTGCAAAGAGATAGCCTTCCTTCTAACTTGTGGTGTGGTGGAGGCTGGCAGAGATGGGAAAAGTACTCATTGAGAGTTTTTCGCATACATAGTTGTTTTTGAACTCCCTGCTCTAGAGTTACAGGGGGGGGGGGCACTGTTTAGTTCTTTGCTGGCCCTGACTTTGTGCCCTGGTGGGTCTGTCCCTACGGGTTTTGCCTTGTGCCTGCCAGTTTGGTGCAAGAAAAGACCAGTGTTTAGAGGGAAAATTTCTGCTGAACCTAGGAGGTTGCACTTGAAGGAAATCTTTAATAGTCTGCATCGATTTAGCTTTGTCTTCCATCTTTTTAAGTACCTCTTCAGTTTTCTGTTCAAACAAGCATCTTTGTCAAGAGGTGAATCCATGAATTTAGCTTTGACATGGTCAGGGAGAGGTTGTTCCTTCAACCATGCATGTCTTCTGATAACAGATCCTGTCAATACTGCCCTGCTAGAAGCTTCTAGGGCATCAAACCCACAGTGCAAGGAGTGCTTTGCCACCTGAGTGGAAGAGTAAAATAATTTTGCTATCTCTTTATTATTAGCAAAATCTGGTAAAGCAGAAATTTTCTGTTTCAAAAGTTCCAAAGTGTGCTGTTGATGTTTTAACATATGGAACTGACAGTTGAGAGCCCTTATAGTTAAAGTTGCAGAGGTATATACTTTCTTACCCCATCTGTCTAGAGCCCTGGATTCCTTGTCTGAGAGAGTAGGATTCTTTGCAGAGGTAGCCTTAACTCCCTTAGGTCCCTGAGTAATCACCTCTGGGTCTGCTATAGAATTTCTGTAGAGGAATTTATGAGAGTCAGGTACCCTGTAATACCTGTCAGGTTTTCTGGGTGAAGGTGGAAGGGTGTCAGGGTAAGGCTGGATTCTTGGTAAACATCATCTACCACCTCCAAGATGGGTGGGATGGCCAGAGGCCTATGCTGGAGTAGGTCCAGAAACTCTGTTAGTCTTTTCTTAGATTGAGGGAAATACGTTGATTCCCATTGGAAGTGTTCCCTGAGGGTTTCCCCAAAGGAAAAGTCCTCCGGAGGTGATGCAGAAGGGGTAGATTCTTCTGCATCTGAGTCTTCATAGGCAGTAAGGGGATGCAAGCACACTACTGGGGATTCCTATGAAGCAAGGACAGAAAAGCAAAGTCAAAGATGGTTCCTTTCTAAGACAGTTTTTTTTATTCCTCTGTAATACGGCAGGAGTGGGAGGGAGGATTGCAGGTTCAAGGTGGGGGAGGGGATAGACACAAAGTAATACAAGGTTATGAGCCAGAAAAACTGGACCAGGCCAGCTTCCAAAAAAAAAAAAAAAAAACAATCAGGAAAACCAAGCTCGTTCAATTCCAGGTCAGTGTATCGCAGTATCTTCCTAATAACTAGAAATCTTGTGCTACTAATCTAGTACAGTGTGGTGAAAAGGACCACCACTTCTATTGGGAAAAACAATACAAGCATGGACTGCATGTACAAAAGTAAACCTTCTCCAAGAGAAAGAAAGCAGTTTTAAGTAATTGACCTAGCAGTACACTTATAAGCCACAGTGGTACAGTGGTAGCGTTGTTGCCTCACAGCAAGAGGTTCTCCTGTTCGATTCTCGGCTTGAGTGCCTTCGGTGTGGAGTTTTAAACTCAGCCTCTCCACAGGCTACGTGCCCACAGAGTGGTGCACAGCAACGGTTATTCCGCTCCACAAAGGTGGAGCCACAACGGACCACGGGAACTATCACCCTATAAGCCTGACTAGCTTGGTCTGCAAAGCTATGGAGCGCATCATCATGGATCTCATTAACAGAGACACCGGAAACCTCCAAACACTGGACCCAACCCAGTTTGGCTTTGTTAACGGCAGATCATGCCTCCTAAACCTGGTGGACTTCTTTGAGACAGTTACCAAGGCTATAGATGAGGGAAAGGTGGTCCACACAGCCTACCTAGACCTCGCAAAGACCTTCAACACCATTCCCCACTCAGGTATTACAGGAAAACTCACCAGCCTGGCATAAACCCCTACGTCACGAGATGGGTTGCCAACTGGCTCACAGACAGAACCTACATGGTAAGAGTTGCAGGAGCTAGGTCTGACTCTAAACCGGTTACAAGTGGCGTTCCCCAGGGCTAAGTCCTAGGACCCCTCCTGTTCGGCATACACTTCTCAGAGGTATGGGCAAGCACAGGAGGACTATGGCTCACCAAGTTCGCAAGACGACTGCAAACTAGGGGCTATAATTGACTCTCCGGCTGACACAGACATCCTCCAAAAGGGTTTCACTGAGACAGATACCTGGTGTCAAAACCATAGTCTCAAGCTAAATGCCAAAAAGTGCACAGTCATTCTCTTTGGAAAAAACAAAGTACCCACAAACTACCACATAGGTGGTAGCCCCCTAAATACGGAAGACATAATAAGGGATCTGGGGACCAAAGTAGATAGTAACCTCTCCTTTGATAATCACATTGCCAAAGTGGTTAGAAAATCCTTCTGTGTGGCCCACCTAATCACAAAAGGGTTTGCATCCAGATCGAAAGAGGTCATTGGGCCCCTCTGCGCGTCACTCATCAGACCCATTATAGAGTACAATTCCCCATTTGGGATGTACCTTACAAGACACCTGCAACAACTGGAAAGACCCCAGAAGTTCCTCACCAAGAGGATCACTGGCCTCAAGCAGATGCCCTATGCAGCTCGACTGAAGAAACTCCAGCTGTAATCAGTTGCATACCGCCTACTCAGAGGTGATCTCTGCCTGACATACAAGGCCATGTCCAACCCAGAATTGATGGACATGATCCACCTAAAGAAAACCATATCCCCTCGAGCCACACACTCCAGGGATCTAAACCTTACCACAACAATAAATATGACATGCTGGAGGGATAGATTCCTGTCCCAGAGACATCCCATGCTCTGGAACAAGATTCCAATCTACATTAGGCAGAGCTCCTCGCTAACCCTCTTCAAGAGAAACCTTGACGAGTGGATGGGAAACAGAAAGTTTACCCCAGGGATCACTTCAATGGCTCTGCTGGACAGAGGCACAGTGAACTAATCTAAGGGGGCGGCGAAAGCTAACACATTCCGGCTAGGCTTATAAATGCCTTCGGACAGATAGCCTAGTACCTACCTATGAACCTATGTCCTCCCCGCAGTCGAGTGGCCTCCGAAAGACATGCGTGAATGGGTGTGCCTTCGCTGAAGGTTGGGCGTCGGGCTGGCAACTCGGCACCATAAAAAAAAAATCTACTACCAATCATTAGCGGACCAGAGTTCCGCTGTGGTGACCCCTAACCAGGAAAAGCCGAAAAGACAAACAACAACAACAACCTACCAGTACAATTAGGAAGAGAAAATAAAATGGAGGGGAGGGGGGCAGTAGTGTGCACACTTACAGTAAAAGGCTATAGCAAAATGTTTTCAGTTTAGAGGACAGATTAAATACAACTTTAACATACACTAGTTTAGCTAAAAGCACGTTAGCGTTACACCAAAGCAGGGTCTCATAGTGCAGGGCAACCAGACAGCCTTTGGTTTATTGGAAGTTAGCCAGGAAACAGAATAAAACTTTTGCTGAGGGGAACTAGCTTAGCTGAAAGGACTTTAGCGCTCCACCAACAAAGGGTCTCACAGTGCAGGACAACCAAACAGCCTTTGGTTTATTGGAGGTTGACTACGACACAGAATAAAACTTTTGCTGAGGGGAATGCAAGCACACTACTGGGGATTCCTATGAAGCAAGGGCAGAAAAGCTAAGTCAAAGATGGTCCCCTTCTATGTCAGGTTTTTTGATTCCTCTGTAATGGATACGAATATGCATTTAAGGAGGTCAGGAATTCATATACAGTAACCTCTCAGTTAACTGGAACTCAAGCAACGAGCACTCTCAAGCAGCTGTCAAAAAATATCGAAGAAATACAGTACAATTTTCATGTGTTGCACTTTCTGTTTTCCCCAGGAGAAACATACCTTATGTTTTTAGAGTTTCAGAGGTTTAAAAAGGAAGATAGGAATAAATTCTCTCTCTCCCCAACCTGAGAACAAGTCAAACCAAACAAATATTATAGGGTACAGTATTAGTCAGGCCTATATTTAATAGTACCAGAAACTACAGTTATCCAGTATCTACCAATCCCCATGGGTGCCGGTTAACTGAGAGTATGCTGTAAATATGTAAAGATAAATAAATCAATCCCTTTTCTAACACATTCGCATTCAAGAGATCACCTCACTTCAGAGAAAGATTGATCATTATTAAACTGTGCAAATAAAGATTGCTCTTTGTCTATCATCCGTCAATCTCAGCGAACATGAATATTTATGCTTTTGGGGCTTTACCCATAAGCAATGAATAAAATGCTACGAAGGAATCAGCTACTCAAGCAACTTCAAATCAAGCAAGTAAATCTCAGGTAAGTCAAGGTAAACTCTAAACTACTATACACCTGCAGTGAATAAGTGAAAGTTACGTGCTTGCTATAATGATAGATTTGTAGGATGAAGTCATCCCTATTTTCTAGGGCTGATGCTACAGGCATCAGGACCACTTAGCAGGTAAAACTTTCAGAAATCTGATGGAACCTCCTCCTTCTCTTCATGCATTGCTCATCTTACTCTCTGCAGAACAATGACATGAGGGAGGAAGTAAAAAGGGCAAAGGAAAGAAAAGAAAATACTCCAAACAAAACACACCACAACTGGTATGTTACTGATGGAGAGCCTTCTTCTTACATCTCCATTACATAACGTTTTTATCGATAAGAAGAGATCCATCTTCAGTAACCTCTAGGCCAAAGTCCCTAGCTAAAGCACTTGGATGGCCACTATTATAGGAACATGCCACAAATGACTGAAGTCCAGAACAAAGAGCAGGAGCAAGAAATCATGTCTATATTACACTGCCTCATAAAGGTTTTCAGAGAAGACAAGGTTGTAGCACCAGATGTCATCAACAGTGACATTATGGAAAAAAAGGCAACAGAGTTAACCATAGCTCTAACAAAATAAGCGCTGGAGTTGCCATACTTTCAACGTGTAGCTAAACTTCCAAACAAGAAACTTTCATTGAAGGCAGATTTCAGAAAAACTGTTTTGGTGTTTTCACTAAAGTCTGCAATATACATCCAGGAGTGCTGGGAAAAGGTCATTCAGGAACCGCTGCTCTATTAACAGCATATGCTGCATTTACAAAATGTACACCATGAGATCGCTTATGTTAAAGAAGGTAGTTGTCTGAGTCTTATAGTTTTATTTCAGTAGTCCATCTGATTATTCCACCAATGCATGGTGTATTTCAATAACCAAATTCCTGTGAAAACAGACCATGTGTGTAAGATGGTTCAGCACCTGGAAAAACAAAGTGGTAGATGCAAACATCTGCTTTTCAAATCTGTCCATCATAAAGGGACTCTCAGTGTAGTGACTGTATAGCTGAGCTCTAAGTATTTGGAGACGTAAGCAAGGCTACTGCAGGGAATGTGGTATCTGGCTTGGGAGTCCTGGACCAAACTGAACACTTAGCCAGAAAACATGCCCAGCCTTCTTCTGGATGGAGGTAATGCATTCACATTGCCCATGAACTTTAGTGGCATATTTCTAGATGTCCACCAAAAGTGGAATGATTCAGAAGAAATGCAAGGGTAAATCATAGGCATTCCAGAACGTTCTTTAGAGATGCAGAATTGAGACAGTTGACCATTTGTTACTTTAACTAAAAATATTCCTCAAATCTGGAGCTGTTAGTGAGTGATGAGACAGTTAGTCCATTCTTCCTTTTCAATGTCTTCACACAAGGAATCCAAAGGGAATAAATGCTGTATATATATGACTTTGATGTAACTCTGCATCACGTTTTGACAGCAATCTAGCCCCTTTGCCATAGCCAGGCCTGATGGTTCTGTCTTGGCTCTGTGACTGTTTGTCTACTTCATGGTTGCTTTCATAAAACTTGGTTGTGTTGGGTATATCAGCATAATGAAGGTCAATTTGCATGCAATGTGGATACATGACTATCAATCTCTCAGGAAAGGGAATTAGAAGTTATGTACTCACCATAACGTTCCATCTGAGTAGGTGACTTCATTCGGATGCAACCTGTGGGTATCGGATCCGACCTCGGATCCGAGCCGGCAATTCAAAAGCTTAGGCTCCGAGCTCCTAGCTCCTCCCTCTTACCCATAATCCCTTGCCAAGCCCTGACTGACCTCAGATTGAGTTTGCCTCAAAATACTGACAACAGTACACTAAAACAGCATAAATACTCGCTCTAAAAGGTCAGGGATGGAGGATGTTGCATCGAATGAAGTCACCTACTCAGATGGAACGTTATGGTGAGTACATAACTTCAAATCTGAAGTAGGCAGACTTCATCTGTCTGCAACCTGTGGGACAGAGTCCCTAGCTACCTGAATCTTGGGCCGTCATGGAAGGATGTTCGAGCACCATTGAGCCAAAGGATGCTCTTCCTCTAGAAACAACATCCACCTTGTAATGAGAAATAAAAGTATGAGGCGAGGCCCAAGTAGCTGCCGCAGATATCATCCAATGATACACGGGACTTAAAGGCGGCTGGCGTGGAAATTACCCTAGTAGAATGAGTCGTAACCCTCTGAGGAGCAGGTCTGCCTGAAGTGTCATATGCCTGCAGAATACAATTAGCAATCCATTTAGATAGAGTGACTTTAGATACTGCTTTACCCAGAGCAAATTTAGCAAAGGAGACGAACAGCTGATCTGATTTCCTGTGGCCAGCTGTTCTGTTAATATAAAAACGTAATTGTCTATGAACATCCAAGGAATGCAATTTGTATTCTCCCTTGTTTGAGTACTTGGGAAAAAACACCGGTAAATTGATTGACTGGTTAATATTGGATTCAGAAGAGACCTTCGGAAGAAAAGATGGATTGGTCCTGAGGCACACCCTATCAGGGAAGAAAGAAAGGTAAGGCGGTTTGACACACAGAGCCTGAAGCTCAGACACTCTTCTGGCTGAAGTGATAGCTACCAGGAAGGCAGTCTTCCAGGAAAGGTACTTTAAATCAGAAGAAGCTGCAGGCTCGAAGGGAGGAGCAGTAAGGGCCTGCAGGACTAAAGACAAGTCCCAAGACTGGAGGCCTTAACAAAAAAACTCCTTTGAGAAAAGTTTTGCATAATTTCGCCGTCATAAGGGGAGCTGTGTCATGACCAATGTGATAATCTTGAGATAGCTGCCAATTGTACCTTAATCGTGGAAGAACTAGCCCCTTGATGAAAGAGGTCTGTTAGAAAATCCAGCACCGCTGACATAGGTGCCGAGAAAGGATCCAAAGTTCTCTGCCCTGCCCATATAGAGAATCTCTTCCATTTACTCCGATAAACCTGCCTGGTGGAAGGTTTATGAGCAGCCACTAAAATGGCCTTGACCGGTGATGAGATACCGGGAGTCCTAATTAAGGTTGGAACTGGAGCAGCCAAGCTGTCAACTTCAGGGTCCGGAGATTGGGAACTGACATTCCCAGAGGGTGAGATATGAGATCGAAATTGGATCCAGAATCCATGGTGGATTGATTTTGTGAGACCATAGAAGGGGAACCAAGGTTGTCGAGGCCAGAATGGGGCAATGAGAATCATTCTGCTCCCCAAACTGTTGGCTTTCTGCAGAAACCTCTGCATCAGAGGAAGTGGAGGTAGGCATAAAGGAGACCGGGAGGCCAAGCATGCACCAGAGCATCCTCGAACTCCCTCGTGGGGAAGCAGAAGCGAAGAAATTGTCGCATGCGTTTGAGGGAGAGCAAAGATCGCAACAGGGTTGCCCCCAAACGGCAAAAATCTTCTTCGCTACTTGAGGATTGAGGATCACCGTGTGGAGAAAGGATAGTGCGACTGAGCTTGTCCGCAAGGATGTTGGACTTTCCCGGAATGTGCGTTGCTACCAGAAAGCGTTTGGTGAAATTGCCCATTCCCAGACTCTCATGGCCTCTCGACAAAGGGGGTAAGACCTGGTTCCTCCCTGCTTGTTGATATACCAGACTACCGACATGTTGTCTGTCTGAATCGGAATAGTCCCTGAAGGAAGAACGTGGTGAAGTGCTTGCAACGCTAGGAGCACCGCCCTCATTTCCAGGACATTTATATGCAATGACGTCTCTGTGGGATTCCACGTGCCTTGGACAATCTTTCCCGCAGAATGCCCCCCCACCCGAGGCAAGAAGCGTCCGTGGTCACTGTGGCTCGGGGAAATGCAGCGCAAAAAGGTCTCTACCAGGGGCTCCGGAGAAAGAAGCCACCAAAGAAGGGAGTCCCTGCACGCTCTGCTGACCGCAATCGGAGCGTTTAGAGAAGAACAAAGAGGGGACCACTGAACTTGAAGGGTCCATTGAAGAACCCGCATGCGTAAACGAGCATGAATGAGAAGCGGGATAGCTGCCGCCATAGAACCTAGGGCCCTCAGGACCGAAGCTGCAGTTGGAGATGGTTGCAGGATCGCTGTCACATGACACTTGAGGCTGGCAATACGGTCTGGGGTGAGGAAGGCTCGTAGTGATCTGGTGTCTAGTCTTCCTCCTATGAAATCTATAATTTGAGTGGGATTCAGAAAAGATTTCTCCCAGTTGATCGTGATGCCCAGCCTTGGTGCAAGTTGAAGAAAGTAATCACTGGCTGAGCACAGAAGATACCTTGATGATGCCGTCAGGAGCCAGTCGTCCAGGTACGGAAAGACCTGTAATCCCTGGAGCCTCAGGTGGGCCACTACCACCGCTAGCACCTTGGTAAACACCCTGGGGGCTGAGGTGAGACCAAAGGGGAGGACCCTGAACTGATAATGACTGGCTCCCAGCCGGAAGCGAAGAAACCTCCTGGATCGCCTGTCCATCCGAATGTGGTAGTACGCATCCTTGAGGTCTATGGAGCACATCCAGTCGCTCTCCCTCAAGAGGGGAGTATAGATTGCAGGGTGACCATCCGGAACTTTTGCTTGGTTACTGACAGGTTCAACTGGAAAGGTCTAAGATTGGTCTTAAGTCCCCGTCTTCTTTGGCACCAAAAAGAACTCTGGAGTAAAACCCTAATCCGGTTTGATCTGGGGACGCCAGCTGGATGGCTCTTTTTCTAGCAGCTGCTTGATTTCGAGAGCTGCCGCCTCCCTTTGGTGGGTGGAACATCTGGGAGGCTTAGATTTGGGAACCTTGAATAGGGAATAGAATATCCTCTGGATATAACTCAAGCACCCAACTGTCTGTTGTTATGGAGTCCCAAGAAGTCAGGTGCATCGAACCGCCTCCCGACTGCCTCCAGAGACGGACAGCGGGCAACCCTTCAGGGCTGCTGCGTGGGTCTCTCAGAGAAAGGTTCTCTGGACCCAAAGTTGCCAGGAGCCCCTGCCTCTAGCACGACGACCTCCCCGTCCTCCTCTGCCACGGAAGGACTGGTTATCCGGAGCAGGTTGGGACTGCTGCGACTTCCGGAACCACATCTTCTTCTGTCCCTTTGGTTCTTAGAGAAGGACCTCTGGGGAGCTGATAGCGGACTCCGACGGCAGACAGCGTCTTCCCGTCCTTTTCGCTCTGGACTAATGTCTCGGGAACAGTCTTGCCAAACAAGGCAGAACCATCAAGGGGCATTCGCGAAGGTCGCCTTGAAGGGCTCTGCAAAATCACAATGGCGGAGACAGGCCTGTCGCCTCATGACTAGACCTGCTCCGCTGGCTCTAGCGGCTCCCTCAGTCGCATGAGACAGTAGCCGGATAGATGTATTGGACACTGATCTGAGAGTGGCCATTCGGGTGGAGTAAACCTGTTTGAACCTATGTCCTCCCCGCAGTCGAAAGTGGCCTCCGAAAGACATGCGTGAATGGGTGTGCTCGCTGAAGGTTGGGCCGGGCTGGCAACTCGGCACCATAAAAAAAAATCTACTGCCAATCATTAGTGGACCAGAGTTCCGCTGTGGTAACCCCTAACCAGGAAAAGCCGAAAAGACAAACAACAACAACAACCTACCAGTACAATTAGGAAGAGAAAATAAAATGGAGGGGAGGGGGGCAGTAGTGTGCACACTTACAGTAAAAGGCTATAGCAAAATGTTTTCAGTTTAGAGGACAGATTAAATACAAATTTAACATACACTAGTTTAGCTAAAAGCACGTTAGTTAATCAAGCAGGGTCTCATAGTGCAGAGCAACCAGACAGCCTTTGGTTTATTGGAAGTTAGCCAGGAAACAGAATAAAACTTTTGCTGAGGGGAACTAGCTTAGCTGAAAGGACTTTAGCGCTCCACCAACAAAGGGTCTCACAGTGCAGGACAACCAAACAGCCTTTGGTTTATTGGAGGTTGACTACGACACAGAATAAAACTTTTGCTGAGGGGAATGCAAGCACACTACTGGGGATTCCTATGAAGCAAGGGCAGAAAAGCTAAGTCAAAGATGGTCCCCTTCTATGTCAGGTTTTTTGATTCCTCTGTAATGGATACGAATATGCATTTAAGGAGGTCAGGAATTCATATACAGTAACCTCTCAGTTAACTGGAACTCAAGCAACGAGCACTCTCAAGCAGCTGTCAAAAAATATCGAAGAAATACAGTACAATTTTCATGTGTTGCACTTTCTGTTTTCCCCAGGAGAAACATACCTTATGTTTTTAGAGTTTCACAGGTTTAAAAAGGAAGATAGGAATAAATTCTCTCTCTCCCCAACCTGAGAACAAGTCAAACTAAACAAATATTATAGGGTACAGTATTAGTCAGGCCTATATTTAATAGTACCAGAAACTACAGTTATCCAGTATCTACCAATCCCCATGGGTGCCGGTTAACTGAGAGTATGCTGTAAATATGTAAAGATAAATAAATCAATCCCTTTTCTAACACATTCACATTCAAGAGATCACCTCACTTCAGAGAAAGATTGATCATTATTAAACTGTGCAAATAAAGATTGCTCTTTGTCTATCATCCGTCAATCTCAGAGAACATGAATATTTATGCTTTTGGGGCTTTACCCATAAGCAATGAATAAAATGCTACGAAGGAATCAGCTACTCAAGCAACTTCAAATCAAGCAAGTAAATCTCAGGTAAGTCAAGGTAAACTCTAAACTACTATACACCTGCAGTGAATAAGTGAAAGTTACGTGCTTGCTATAATGATAGATTTGTAGGATGAAGTCATCCCTATTTTCTAGGGCTGATGCTACAGGCATCAGGACCACTTAGCAGGTAAAACTTTCAGAAATCTGATGGAACCTCCTCCTTCTCTTCATGCATTGCTCATCTTACTCTCTGCAGAACAATGACATGAGGGAGGAAGTAAAAAGGGCAAAGGAAAGAAAAGAAAATACTCCAAACAAAACACACCACAACTGGTATGTTACTGATGGAGAGCCTTCTTCTTACATCTCCATTACATAACGTTTTTATCGATAAGAAGAGATCCATCTTCAGTAACCTCTAGGCCAAAGTCCCTAGCTAAAGCACTTGGATGGCCACTATTATAGGAGCATGCCACAAATGACTGAAGTCCAGAACAAAGAGCAGGAGCAAGAAATCATGTCTATATTACACTGCCTCATAAAGGTTTTCAGAGAAGACAAGGTTGTAGCACCAGATGTCATCAACAGTGACATTATGGAAAAAAAGGCAACAGAGTTAACCATAACTCTAACAAAATAAGCGCTGGAGTTGCCATATTTTCAACGTGTAGCTAAACTTCCAAACAAGAAACTTTCATTGAAGGCAGATTTCAGAAAAACTGTTTTGGTGTTTTCACTAAAGTCTGCAATATACATCCAGGAGTGCTGGGAAAAGGTCATTCAGGAACCGCTGCTCTATTAACAGCATCTGCTGCATTTACAAAATGTACACCATGAGATCGCTTATGTTAAAGAAGGTAGTTGTCTGAGTCTTATAGTTTTATTTCAGTAGTCCATCTGATTATTCCACCAATGCATGGTGTATTTCAATAACCAAATTCCTGTGAAAATAGACCATGTGTGTAAGATGGTTCAGCACCTGGAAAAACAAAGTGGTAGATGCAAACATCTGCTTTTCAAATCAGTCCATCATAAAGGGACTCTCAGTGTAGTGACTGTATAGCTGAGCTCTAAGTATTTGGAGACGTAAGCAAGGCTACTGCAGGGAATGTGGTATCTGGCTTGGGAGTCCTGGACCAAACTGAACACTTAGCCAGAAAACATGCCCAGCCTTCTTCTGGATGGAGGTAATGCATTCACATTGCCCATGAACTTTAGTGGCATATTTCTAGATGTCCACCAAAAGTGGAATGATTCAGAAGAAATGCAAGGGTAAATCATAGGCGTTCCAGAACGTTCTTTAGAGATGCAGAATTGAGACAGTTGACCATTTGTTACTTTAACTAAAAATATTCCTCAAATCTGGAGCTGTTAGTGAGTGATGAGACAGTTAGTCCATTCTTCCTTTTCAATGTCTTCACACAAGGAATCCAAAGGGAATAAATGCTGTATATATATGACTTTGATGTAACTCTGCATCACGTTTTGACAGCAATCTAGCCCCTTTGCCATAGCCAGGCCTGATGGTTCTGTCTTGGCTCTGTGACTGTTTGTCTACTTCATGGTTGCTTTCATAAAACTTGGTTGTGTTGGGTATATCAGCATAATGAAGGTCAATTTGCATGCAATGTGGATACATGACTATCAATCTCTCAGGAAAGGGAACTTGGCTTTCTGCGTATTGCGTATTAATGCTTAGAATTTTTTTCTTCTTTCTTCTTCTGGCTTTTCCCAGTTAGGGGTCGCCACAGCAGATCACCTGTCTGCTCATGATTGGCAGTTGAGTTTTACGGTGTTGAGTTGCCAGCCCGGAGTCCAACCTTCCACAGAAGGCACACACACACTCACTCACGCCTAGGGCCAGTTTAGAGTGTCCAGTCCACCTACAGCAAGTCTTTGGGACGTGGGAGGAAACCAGAGCACCCGGAGGAAACCCACGTGACCACAGGGAGGACATGCACACTCCGCACAGAAGGCACCCCAGCCGAGGATCGACCCAAGGCGGCAACGCTAACCGATGCACAACCATGGCCGCCCATATTAATGTTTAGAATAAATAAGCTAAAAAATATAGTTCAAGTTAAATCACATTCATTAAGATGTATGAAACAAGCACATGAGGAAATATGTATGAGGATTTAATAATTGTTTTTTATGTGCACATTGCAGCAACCGTCTCACAAGCTGGAGCACATAAAGCTTCATTAATATTATCAGCATGGTCAACAGCAAAGAGCCCTAAGAACAGAATCTGTTGAACTGATGTGAGTGTGCCTAAATATAATAATTGCAGGAAGTGTATAATAATGTTGACTTAGTTTATGAAGTCTCTCTTACTTAACAAGAAACTGTGACAAACAAAAGTTGGCTCAATAGCCAGTATTTCTAATTGCCACACTGCTAACAAGAAACTGTGCTATGAAAAGATAACTTAGTACTAATGCAAAGTTCCAAGGGACAATCCAATGTAAACGTAAATGCAGTCCAGAGAAAAAAGTATGGTAGTACAGCAAGCCCTCATGTATCTGGAATTAAACATGTTTTTCTCCCTGGCATATTAATCTAAATACAGGTCCACAGAGCGATCTACTGGACGGACACACACACACACACACACACACACACACACACACACACACACACACACACACACACACACACACACACACACACATATAAACTATTTGTAGCCACATGAATAATAATAGTCTAAGCATGCCACTTTCTATGTCAAAATATGTCATTCACCTGACAGCTAAAATGATAGACTGGGTATAGGAAAAGCCAGTAAGAAGTAAACCTGCTATCATACTATAACTTTCAAACCAGAAACATTAGCAACCTTCAGGCCTAAACCACTTTGGAACTCTACAAATGCTTTAGTTTCTATACAATGATTATGCCGGTCATCTCAGAACTTTACTCAGAACTTGCAAATAATGTCATTAGAAAACTAATCTCTAGCCTTCCCTTTCCACTAACCTTAATTTACAACCTCCTACACTTACTACCCCATTAAATTAGCTTTTCTCTTACTCACCTTTTTATTTTAAAACAATCTCTGCAAAGTCTATGAAATAATTGTTCAAGAAAATCGATTACAGCTACAACCCTGAAATAGATATGCTTCATCCCAAGCTACTGCAGCTAGGAAGTTCTTTACTTATTAAGAGGCAATCCCTCGTGTATATAGTCTGTTTTGGTTTAGCCAAAAGATCTGTTTCCACTCTGTTTCAAGCATGCAACAATTACCCCATTACTCAAAACACCAACTTCAAGGACAAAACACATTGTATGTCTGACAGTTAACATTTGCTTTTTGGCCAAATTATTAGAAAAAACGTTATTTACAAAACAGATCTTGCAGTTTGTCACCAAATGTGACATTCACAGAGGCAGTTTATGTTCCATCCAAAATACAGTATATTAACAGAACTTTATTTACTCACTTATCACATTATGACAAATATGGAACAAGGGAGTGCTACTGGAGATATTTTTCTTAGATAAAAGATAGCTTTTAAGAGTGTTCATTGTGATCTCTATTTGAAAATTCTGCTAATATGGCTTTTAGATGGCTTACCTATGGGTGTCTGTTACATTGGTGGTCAAGCAGCTTATATGAGTTTCACCACAAAGTACTGTAATGTGTGAGGTAGTGGTAGTGCACTTTTTGGATTTTTCCCCTTTTCTTCAATATGATGCAATCATGGGGTTGACATATATAATTTTGGGGTATGTGGACAGCTTGGCCCCCACATCAAGAGATGTATGGGGCTTGCCCCCCCCCCCCCACAAAAAAGGGGTTTTTTTTAGGTTTTTTAGCTCTCTAGTTCCAATATTTAATAAATGACGGCTTGTAGGTGAACCTTATTTGGACATCTTGCATTGGTTCTGTATTGTAGTCTTCGTCAGAGGTTTCCTACAGGGCTGTGTTCTTGGGTTTTTCCTCATTCATTAACAGTCTTCTCACTACATTCCAAACAACAATATCTGTATTCTTTACACTGATGATGCTGACCTAACCAAGTCTCAGATCCACACTAAACCTTGAAATACAATTACAACTGAACTTTACTTGGATTTATAACTGCCTGTCCAAAAAAACAGTTCTCTATAGAATGATAGTTATAAACATTTTCAGCAGAAACCCGAAGAGAAAAGCTCCAGAAATTACACCAAATAAAGTACAATTTCAACATGTCAGTATCAAATACAATAGATATACGTTATACGTTCAATATATCAGTTGTTCCAGTTAAAAAATTCAATTCTACAGAAAAGAAAATTAACAATGAGAATAAAAAGTGAGACCAACAAGTACAAACAAGGGAGTAACAAATTTGTAGCATACTTCTGTTTAAGCATAGTATCAAGTTTGCAGCACATTTCTGTTAAAGTAGAGTAGTAGGTTAGCAGTGAGTTGGAAAGGGCAAGAGTTATACAAGAGTATAGCTTGAGAGAAAGACAAAAAGAAGTGAGAAGAAATAAATCCAAAGGAGGATTGATCTCGATCTTCATGAGCCACATTCATCGCTTTTAAATCAGGACTGATCAAAGTTGGCATGTTTTTCAGAACTGATAGGGCTTTCAAAGCTCAAACTCACTCCCTTGTTCTCATAATGCTCCATGCTTCCCTCGCTCTTCCAGACTGAGTTTGGTTAAGGTAGAAATATCTTACTTAAAAAACAAAAGTTATGTATTCGCCACAATGATATCTTCATCTTGTGTTCTCCCAACCATCTCAACCTGTGGGTTATGGGATCTGGCTGGTTTCAAAGCTGACATATCAGACTCTTCAGCTCTGAAGATCTGCCTCTTCTCTCACAATGCAGCGCCATCCTTAAATCTCCTCAGATCACGTTTGCCCTGCGATACCTTAAATGCACATGGAAAGTACCCCAAACACAATAAAATGATAGACCAAGAAAAGGGTCCCAAGGTTAGACTTTGGGCCATTCTGCATATCCTACCAGAAGTCACACAATAAGATGACAATTTGGAAGGGAGGCTGGAGGTAGGGATGACTGAGATGGACAGAAGAAGACAACATAAATCTAGTATTATTGTAAGTACATAATTTTCACATCCAGTGTTGTATCTTCTGTCTGCCTCAGCTTGTGTGACAGAGTTCCTAGCTAATCGAACTGTGTGGCTTCAGAGAGAAAACATTCAGTAAAATAGTTGAGCCAAAAGTCAAAGTGTAATTTGGGAAGAAAACAGGCAAATGAATCAACTGGTTTAAATTTGACTTAGAGGCCATTTTAACTAAGAAAACATGGGTTCATTCGCAAGTAAACCCTATTCTTTAGAAATATGAGGCAAGGAGCATTGAAAGACAAGGCTTAAAGCTCTGAAACTCTTCTAGCTAAAGTAATCTCCATAAGAGAAGAGTTTTTCAAGACTGTAACTTTAAATATATGGTGGCAACAGGCTCAAAAGGACATTTAGTTAATGCCTGGAGAAAAGAGACACATTTCAAGGATGGTTTGGATCAGTTACTGGGGGTCTAATCAGAAAGGTACCCTTCAAAATGACTTTAGGCAGTCTGAGAGAAGCAGTAGTGTGCTACCCTATCCACATGTAAATTTAAGATGGTTTCTAACTGAACCTTAGTAGTGGAATAACTAAGTCCAGAATGAAACCAATCCAGAAAATCTAAAATTGCTCTAATGGACCTAAGAAGTGTTCTATGCCCTTAGAGACAGCCCAAATAGAAAACCTCTTCACTGGCAGGTATAAATCTTTCTGACTGAAGGTTTTTGGGAAGAGGAGAAAAATATAGACAACTATCTTGGAAAGCTTGGGATTTCTGTCCATCATTGAAACTGGAAGAACCAAGCTGTCAACCTGACGGATTTGAGATCTGGGAGAAGCTGGCCTGAAGGACATGATATCAAGTCTGAAATCTGATGGAAAATCCAAGGCAGGTGCAACAGAGGAAGTCACAAGAAGGGGAACCATACTTGTCTGGGCCAGAAGGAAGGTAGGAGAACTATGGACATTCTGCAGTGAGCTGCTTTCTGTAGAAACTTTATTATTAGATATGTTGGAAAATATGCATACAGGAGGCCGGGGAGGGGAGCAAGCATAAGCACTGGGCAGACTGCCCCTTTGGATGAATCAAGGCAAAGAAGCTGCTACATTTGGTGTTGGAGGGGGATGCAAATCAGTCACAGCAGGGCTGACCCCAGTGGCAAAACACATGAACCACTACTAACAGATCGTGGGACCACTTGTGAAAGATGAGGATGCTGCTGCTCAAGGTGTCCGCCAATATGCTGGATCTCCTCAGCATATGTGTTGCTATCAAAGTATTGTGAAGACATCATCTACTGCCACACTCTCATGGCTTCTGCACACAGGGAGCAAAATCATGTTCCCCTAGCTTACTTACATACATATCAAACCACTGACATGTTGTCGGTCTGAAAGGCTATCACATCCCTGGGAGGAAGTCCTGAAGGGCCTGCAACTCAAGGAGGACTGATCTCATCTCCAAAACACTGAAGTGAGGACAGACCTCTGAAGGGGCGCAGATACCTTGAGTGTCTTCCCCTCAAATGTCCCACCTCCACCTCAGGAGGGAAGCATTTGCAGTTACCAGGGCTTTGGGTTGAGGAAAAACAAAAGGAAAACCTGCAAGGACCTGATCTGACTTTAGCCACTGACAGATGTGATGGCAATATATGTTACTAAGGTGAACTGGGAAGTTCACTGGATTAAAAAAAAATGATTACCAGATCAATAAGGTCCACTGAAGAACTCTCAAGAAAAACTTGGGCAAAGGGACAAAACAGCTAATGCTGGTCACCTGGCCAAGAAGCAACAGAAGTAAGAACCTGGAGGCCTCTGCGAAAGTAGAACCTGATTAACTTGTAGACATAAAGAATGCCAGAGCTTGAACCAGTTCCAGATTTGACTTCTTGAAATTCATTAAAATGCCAAAGGATAGGCACAGTTGGAAAAGACAATCCATCACCTGTATTAAAGATACCCTTGAGGTCACTGTAAGGAGTCAGTCATCCAGGTAGTGGAAAACCCAGAGTCCTTGCAGCCTGAGCCAGGCTGCTAACACTGTCATACACTTGGTGAACACCTGTGGGGGCTGTATTGAGACCAAAGGGCAGCACTCAAAATGGATAATGACTGGCTCTCAGCTGGAAGTGCAGGAACCACCTAAAATGCCTTATTTTTATGTGATACTAGCCATCTTTGAAGTCCACCATACATATCCAGTCTTTATTATTTAGTAGAGGTCGAATAGACTGCACTGTCACCACCCAGAATTTGGTCTTTTTATGAAGAAATTTAGCTTTGCTGAGGTTCAGAATGGGGTCATTGTTTTTCTTTAACACTAAAATGAATATGGAGTAAACCCTCAAATCCTCTTTGGTCTGGTGGGATCTCCTGGATCACTTGCTTTAAGAGCAGCTTTTGGACCTTTGCTTCCCTTCACTGATGAGGTGGTATGTCAGGAAGGAATCTTTGCTTCATGCTTGGAAAAAATTGAAAGGGAATGTAATAACCTCTGGAAATGACTGTCAACACCCAAGTATGGCCTCTCAAGGTTCTGGGTGGACAGCAAAGTGCCCCTTAACTTCCTCTAGAATGCAGCAGTTTGGCAACCATTCAGGACAGCTGCAAAGGTTTGCCAGAAAAGGAGTTCAAAAGACTTGATTCCAAGGACTGCTTCTGCTGCTGGGGTAGTGTCTGTTGAAGTTCACCCTCTATTAAGGGAGGCACCTTCACCTGAAGTGAATTGGAAAGTCTGTTGGAATTTGTGAAAGAAGAGTCATTCCCTTGGCTCCTAGAGAAGGACCTCTGTGGAGTAGAAAAATGAATTCCCACGGCAGATGTCTTCCCTTCTTACTCACCCTAGTCTCTTTGACTTTGTATGCAAATTATGTGGCTCTGTCAAAGGGGAGATAATGAAAGAATGCCTTAAAGCAGTCTGCAAAGTTGCACAGGTGCATCAGGCATGATGGCATACGGTGATGCTGGTGCTTGCTGCACATGCCGTATCATCTGCTGCATTTGAAAGGAGCCTCATGGCTACATTACACATGGACAACATAACAGACAACTGGGTCTTTAAAGACTTGTGCGTCTCGAGAAATAGTTGTGACACCACTGACTTAGTTTGGTAATCAGATCTCTCCGAAGTCTAGGTAAGCCATCTAGTTCAGTACATGAAGGGCAAACTTTGCTGAAACATTTGCATGATTCCCAAAACAGTCCAGGGCCCATGACTCTATAGTTAGGGAGTGAACAACTGCACTTTCCACTGATAGTTCCTTTTTCATGGCTGCAATGACCACAACACCATCCACTGGAGGGCGTCTGCTCAAAAATTATCTACCCTTGGGGGAACCAACACTATGCCTGGTTTCTGAGGGATGGCTTCCACCACTCTGGGCCCTCTCCAAGCCCTCTGGGGCACCAGGGTGACAACAACATTCAGAGGGGTCATGACCCAACACATGGATGAGCCTTCACCAAAGGCCTCAGGAAAGACCAACTTTCACTAGGAAATGGGCTTCTGTGGTCCATTCCCCCTTGCTGTCACATCAATTCTAGCAAATTGCCAAAGGAGGTGTCATCACAGGGGGATTTTGGGGGACCATTCCCCTTCATCAAGGTCAGAATCCTTGGTAAGAGACTCCTCCAGGGAGTTTAAGCACTTCCTCTTGTACTTGCTCTTCATGTGGCACTCCCAGGGGGCATGGTAGAGTCAAAGGAGGACATACAAGCCACAGGGAATCCTGAAAGGACAACTTGTGTCCACACTTCACACGTTTTCCTCAAACCCTAAGCTTTGTCCATGCTGTGAGATGGTATCAAAAAGCACAAAAATAATTACACAACCCCCCCCCCCAAAAAAAAACACAACCAAGCAAACAGAGATGCTATAAAGCCTAACCAAGTCTCAAACGCTTTACCTTAAAATTTAGGCTAGAATGTTAGACAAACTAAGACAACAGGGAAATAGAGAACTTTTTTTTTAAAGCCAGGACAGACACATTCAGAAAATGACACCAAGGAGAGCTCACCAGCAGCGCGCGCACACACACACACACACACACACACACACACACACACACACACACACACACACACACATGCACGCACACACATGCACACACACACACACACACACACACACATGCGCGCACACACACACACACACACACACACACACACACACACACACACACACACACACACACACACACACACACACACACATGAACAGCACTGACTAAGCCAAACAAACTGCTCCACAATCCTGCCACTAATAACACTAGTAAACTACAACAAGCCTATAACTGGAGGAGAAGAGGAAAAAACAAAAAGAAATATAACTCAAAAACACTTAGCTACAACAGCTTCAAAGAACACGTCTCATGCTGGAAGCGGAAAACAAGACTTGAGGAGATTTAGAGACAGCAGTGCATTATGAAAGAGGAGGCAGAGCTTCACAGCTGAAGAGCCAGATCTGCCGGCTTCAGATCTGATCAGATCAGATAACCCATCGGTTGAGTGGATGGAGAAGACAACATTGAATCTATATATATTTACACACACACACACACACACACACACACACACACACACACACACACACACACACACACACACACACACACACACACATGCACACACACACACACACACACATACATACACACACACACACACACACACACACACACACACTTTAATGCGTATATGCACATACAAGCACACACACACACACACACACACACACACACACACACACACACACACACACCCACACATAAGTAACTGACATAGAACTTAAGGGCCTCTGGTATGTCCCAACCCCTAATTTACGGGTGACTCACAAGGAGGGTGGAGAAATGCTAGACAGTCTTGATACACATTGTTGCCAGCTGTGACGTTAACTTGAGGTAAAGATTATTATGGGGCATTTTTTTCAATGTATCTACTGCCTTCTCAGCCACATCCTGTTGAAAATAGGTCATATGGGTCAAGTAATTCAACTGTTGGATGAAAAATGTACAAAAGGTATAAACATGCTTTCCTATTTGATCTAAGGCCTGAAAGTCTCTATTTGGGGTATGAGTTAAGCAGCTCTCTTCTGAGTGATTTCTCTCTCCTTCTCTTGGTGACTGCTACCATCACAATGCAGTCTGCAAGGGAAGCCTTACTACATGCTTGTCTGTCCTTCCAAGGCCAGAGGATCTTGGCCACATTCCTTGGAAAAGGGTTAGCCAGACTGGGTTCTTGCCACATCCAGTCCACTTCCATGTCAATCATGGGAATTACTACTATATACCGAACGCTCAAAATATCGACGCCCGATATCCCGAAACTACATAACCAAAAATACATAATACCAAGAACACAGAATACTGAACCACATAATATCGACGTGTGTGTATTGATAGATGAAAAGTTTAAAGAAACGGGAACATACTGAGGAAAGTATAGGGAACAGACACAGGAAAGTATAAAAGGTGTACTGACACTTTAAGACATTGTACGACATGAAACAGGAAAAACATGTCTGATTGCTACAGTGCACCGAGTCATACGGCAATTGTACAGTAGACTACAGTCACAACAATCTAAGGAGGTGCTAGTAATTGAGGGCTACGTGTACCGCCTAGAAAAGAAATCTCATATCTGTCGGTATTGGTGTTGTAAATTTAAATGGAGTGAAAGTTGCAAGGGTAGAACCGTGACAATGTCATTATCTGAAGGTGAGAAACTACTAAAGAGTGTTCCCCATAACCATGTAGGGGATCCATTCAAAGTTGAAAGGTATACTGTTTGTGGTACACTGAAGGAGAAAGCGTCCCTGTCCAGAGATGCACCTTGCATGCTTGTTGAGGATGTGATGGCATCCACATCCCTAGAATGTGTGCCAAGTCTACCAAATAAAAAAGCACTATTACAACAAATCAGGAGGGTTAGAAGTAAACATAGCAATGTGAAACAAATCCCTGATCTAATGTTGGAGAACCTGGAGTTGTCAGTGTTCCCACTATAAACTGATGAGTTTATTGAAAGGCGTATGGTGGACCCCACTACACAACATACTGTAGTAGTGTTCAATACAGTAAAGAACCTTCATGACTTAAGTGTAGCCACAATCTGGTTGATGGACGGGACACACTTCTGTAAAGGTACGCTGTGCAGGCAACTGTACAGTATCCATGGCATTGTGAAGTACGGCGGGTACAGTAAATGTGTTCCGTTATTGTACTACTCAATGTCTAAAAAGTCGTTACGAGCTTATAACATGATGTGGCACTGCGTGCTGTATTTACTAACTGATAATGACTTTCAGCTACGTTTACAGTTCATACTTTGTGACTTCGAAATAGCTTCTCTGAAAAGTATTAGGTTAAATTTTGCTGATATAAAGGCGAAGGGCTGCTTGTTCCACTTTGGGCAGAATGTGTGGAGGAAGGTGCAACAGGCTGGTTTAAGTCCTCTGTACAATTCAAATCATGCCTTTCAACTGATGGTCAAATCTTTGGTTGCCATAGCATTTTTGTGTGAATCGGATGTCATACCTATGTTTAATACCTTAAAGGAGACTTTTCCAGATGAGGGTAGGGAGATTATAAGGTACTTTTCAGATTGGTACGTGCTAGGCAGATTGAGGACATTTTCTATATGTTCTACTGCAGTATCCAAGTTTCCACTTTTATTTCCAATTGCATTTTGGAATGTGAGTGAGCTAAATTGCCTATTTTTGCCATGGATGCAGAACTCAGTAGAAGCGTGGCATCGTCATTTGAAGTATTTGATTGGGTCTAAAACTACTGATCGTTAGCGAGAGAACAGAAATGTGTGGACGGATTGAGCGAAAGATTAGTTGCAGGCTGCCCTCCATCACCTAAACGTAAGAAACTCATTAAGAGACATACTCAATTTCAACACATTCTGGATCATCAAGGTGATTATACATGTTTGGAGATGGTGAGAGCTATTGCTCGGTTATTGAAGATGTGATAGTGCTGCTCTAGTCGTAGCACAACACATTGGGTGCTTTTGATATGTGTCTGGGGTTATTTGCTGTGGATTGCATAACTGTTTGAGTGTCTGTCAGGAAATGATACGTTGGAGTCCTATTTCTGTGTGGATTAGTTCTACGGTATGCAGTACTTTAGCTGTACTGAAAGCGCACAAGGTGTTTATACTTCATTTACATTGGGATGTGTTTCTGGCACTGGTGTGATCTTCGCATTCGTCAGACTAGCACTTTTCAATATTGTGGGCTGGCGATATTACGTGGTTCGGTATTCTGTGTTCTCGGTATTGTGTATTTTCAGTTATGTAGTCTGGGGATATCGGGCGTCGGTATTTTGAGCATTCGGTATATAGTAGTGGTTCCCAATCATGATATGGGGAGAGACCAAGAAAGAAGTAGTAGGGGCAGAGAAAAGGCTTCCTGTAGGGTGTCCTCCTCAGGGGAAGCTGGGTCAACTGGCCAAAAAATCCACTCAATCTTATGAGCTTTAAAATCTCCCCAAAACTTGGGATCATCAAAAGGGGACTGGGGTAAAATTCCTTTCAGTATTTTGTTTTACACTTCTCTTTCTGGAGATACTCAGAGTGAACACATCTCAATGTTCAGAAGGGGATCACCAGATATCCCAGACCACTGGTGGCTTGCTGCTCCTGTGTCCTCCTAGCAAGATGATAAAAGGCCCAAGGCTCCAAAATAAGAGATGTCTTGGGGAGACCTGATGACTAGGGCAACCTTCTGGTATCTAACAACCTGAAAGGTTGAGATGGCATTGATCATGGACCAAAGCTGCCAAAATCAAAACTGTCAGTGCTAAGAAAAAAAATACTGTTGGCGCACAGACCACTGGCCCTACTGTTGACACAACCCCAAAAATATCGACTCTAAATAAAGACTGCTCAGCCTTGACACAACATCTAACTCCAATGCCATGGCTGGCTTTGATAACAATGGCAGAAATACCAATGACACCAATGTCATAAACTGCACCAACAGGATCAGGCACTAGGTCAGTGCTAAACCACCACCATCAATGACCTCACACCTAGTAGTTCACAGCAGTGATCAGATCGGTGTCAAGGCCACTAGTTCCAAAAAAGGAGTCAGAGTTCAGTTGATAGGAAAGGTCCTAACAACACCAATATACAAGGCAGTGTAAAGTAGTCTGCTCCAAGAAGCGAAGAAAGTTGATGGCAAAGGACCTTCTCTAACTGCCCTAAAAGCAGATGTAAAAGAGGACACCTATCGCAGTTTATTCTCTTCCAATCTAATTTTCTGAAAGTGTTTCACAAAGACATAGGCAACCTCATGGACATACAGAAGAACTGCCTTGACTCAAAGTATTTAAAGAACTCTTACTTTAAGGAGAAGCTACACAATCTTCTACTTGGAATGGGATCCTGAATCACAGAGACCTCATATTGGGAGACCGCAGTAGTTGTTGGCTGTTCTATGGCAAAAGGTTGACTTGGCCTTGATGGGGGGGGGGTCTCTGACATGGTTATCATAGGGGGAGTGGGCTAATCTGAATCTCACCATCTCCTATCTTCCTCTGCCCTTCACTTCTCCTTCTTCTTGCCATTGTATGGTAGGGACTTATACAATTAGTTTGTTTCAGTGTTTTTGCAAAGTGTTCGTTTCAGTGTTTTTGCAAAGTTTTGTTCCTGAAAGTCCAGCAAGTGTCGCAGGGGGCTCTCAAATGATTTACTCCTCAGGCACACACTATAAAGGTTATGTGTATCCTGGGGAGGCTTACATGCATATTTTGAGCTGCATTTAATGAAAATGTCTTATCCTCTCTGTCTTTATCCATGTTTTGAGAAATTCCAATACACAGGTGTATAACAACTCAGTAGATGCTACACTATTAGAAAGCCAACTGAGTCTAAGCCCACAGAAAATGCATGTAGAAGCAGGAGAGGACTTAAGATATGACTAACTCCAAAACCCACCAGACAAAACACTAAATAGTTAACTAGAAAATCTGTGAATATGTTTTTTTACTATACTAAAAATAGCAAAAAGATACTCAACACCTTGAAAATTAAACACTTGACTACACTGTCATTCGAACCTTGGATCACCCATCCAATGTTGTCTGTGGCAGATGATATCTGGAGAAAACAGGGAAGCGTGGGTTGTTGGCGGGAAATAAAAGTATACTGATCATATTACACAGAAAATTTAAAATATAACAAGATTCAATTTAACATCCTTAACTTAAGGTATAGAAAGGGGATTTTTTAAAGAAAAAAAAAATCTTTAAAAACATGATAAAATTATGTGAAGAAAAGCATGAAAATGAAGGTTTATTCTTGCATCTGCAAAGTTATTAGCTGTTTAATTTTCACATGTTTTAGCTGAAGACAAGAAGCAAACAAATGCAAACAATTCATCATAAAAGGTCTGACTAGTGAGTTCCGATTGAAATCTATAAGAGTTATTTTTTTGTATATGTAAAGTTACTATCTCTTTTGTTTCCCTTCCATTAGCAAATACTGTTGGAGAAAATGAGTTTGCAGTTACAAGCAATTAATCAGGATAGGTCTGAACAGTGTGTTCTGGTCATACATTTACCTCTTAAAGGAAAATTAGCAAGCATGTCAGTGAAAATAAATTAAGTCTGAAACAGTGGCCAGTAAATATTTAGAGAAGTAGTTGCCTTTCCAGTAGCCTCAGCACTTGAATGCATTAAGTATAGCAGTGCACAGTTGAGTTACTTTGTTAAAGGCTAGCCAATATAGTTAAAGTTTATTGAAACATGCAAATTATTTTTCCATCTGAGATAGAAATAGACAGAAGATAAGGATAGGTAACAATCTGTCTACGTGGGAACATAGGCTCTAACATGCTATTTAAAATAGTTAACACTAATTTTAGAACAAGTTTTGCTGATACAGAAATTGATTTGGAGTAATTTCCCATGCATAGAGTGGCAAACTTCCATTTTTGTTTGCTGTGGGTTAAAATGGGTTGGAATTTAAAAATGTAATCATTTTTTTTTAGTTTCTTGAATGTTTTTTACTGAAGTAAAAAAATCTGTAAAAAATAACTTGTGATCAAATAGAGATAAAAAAGAAGCTACTGCATAATAAAAGATCAGCCTGCCAAATATTAAATTGTGCATGTAAAATGCGAGTTAGAAACACATAGGAAATGTCGTGTATAATCAATATGTCAAAAATAATAGCTTTTTATCAGACTTTCTTTCTTTTTTTTTGGTGGTATTCTCTGGGGAATTTATTAATTTTTTTTCAAATACATTTGAATGAATTCCATAGCATTTATACAGAACATCTTAAAAAACTATGTACACTATTTACATTAGCATGACACAATAACAGATCTTAATGTATACAGTCACTTTATAAGTATGTCCAATCCATTATCAGACTGTCTGATCAATTACTGTATAGTGTCAATCAACGATAAGACTTTTCCCCAAGGGTTGTTGATAAATGGCTTTGGACAAATTCTTAGTTCTTTAATTTTAATTTCCAATAATGCTGTGGTCTTCAGTAGGCTGTAGAAGTCTTCCAAAGTTGGTATTGTGTTTGTACTCCATTTTCTTGTTATACACTTCCTTGAAATTGCAAGTATAGTCCATACTAGATACATGTTTGACCTGTACAAATGAGGACCTTCGTTCACATTTAATAATACAAAAGCTTTAGTTAAATAAAATGATTCATTAAATTAAGTTTGCAGAAAGTTATTAATACCATTCCAAAATGGCTTAATTTTAACACAATCAAAGAAAACGTGGTTCCAATCTGCATTGTGTACTTGCTCACATCTCCAACATATTCCTTTTATGGAAGAACTAACGTTACTGATTCTATCTGGGGTTAAGAATGCCTTGTGCAAGCATTTCCAATTAAAAACTTTCCAGTACTGTGTAAAGGATGCATATTTTATTGATAATAAGATATAATATCTTCAGTTAATTGTATTGAGTGTGATTTTGTTATATATTTCCAATATGAGGTTTTGTGTGTTGTTTTATAGTTTATCAGTATTTTGTAAAATTTTGAAATACTGTTTCCCATGTCAAAGTCATTATATATGATTTTGTATATGATATGATATGTATTTCGTAAATTTAAGTATTTCTTTAAATAAAGAATTATTAATTATCCTACTTAAATCTTGCGAACATGACAAAATTCTCTATAAATTTAGCTAGCCCTGTTGTGGAATTTTGTATGTTGCTTTTATTACTTGTATATCTAAAACTTTTAGTTATTTGATACATTGGAGCCAACAAACAAATCCTTTCTGTTCCCAGGAATTAATAATTTCTCTCTTTCTATTTTATGTGGAAAGTTCTTTGTGACTATAAATGTTGTTAAAAGATCAAACCAGATTTTTAAATCTATATTTGCATTAATAATTTTCCTAAATGAGTCAAATAATAATTAATAATATGAGTTTTAGTGGGTTTAGTTATGTTATATTACATACTAATACGTAATATGTGCCATGGCAGATTGTTTTTATCTATATGAAATTTTTTTTGTAAATCTAATTCATTTATTGATATTATAGTTAGTAATTCTTTCCAATTTGCAGAGTAATTTGGACTTACCAATCAGAGATTGTTTTAGATATAGATGCTTTTATATAGGTTTCTATATCAGGAAAGTTTAATCCTCCCTGTTTCCATGATCTGATATGATGTGTTAAAGTTATTTTGTTTCTTTTGGGAAACCATAAACATTTTATTAGGCGTGAATTTATTTCTTTAAGTATATTCCTTTCTGGTTACAGTTGTATTGCTAAGGCTATATATAGGATCTTGGGCAGTAAAACCATTTTTATTAATTGTAGTCTATCTTCAAATGTTAATATTAGTTTGTTCCATTTTCCCATAGAGATTTTAATTGTATTGATGATATGATTGTAGTTTTTTAGACTAATTCATTATTATCCTTGCATAACTCAATTCCTAGATATTTTACGGTAGATTCTTGTTTCCCTATGAAGTGATCCCCCTTAGTCTGCAGTTCTTTTTTTATTTAAAAATAAAACTTTTGATTTTGATTTATTGAATTGGAGTCTTAAAGTCATGTGAAATTTGTCAATTAATATATCTAATTCTTCTAATGTCTCTTTTGTATTAGATAATGTTACTAATATGTCATCAGCAAATAGCATTACTTTAAAATTATACTGTTCATAAACATCTATTCCTTTGATTTTTATATTGTTACAAATTAATTTCAATAGCCAGAGCAAACAGAATCAGTGACACAGGACATCCTTGTTTAGTGCCTTTTGTTATATGAATAGATTCAGAGGTAAAAGGACCTAACTTGACATATGCTAAATTATTTGTATACATATTCTTTAGGAGATGAACAAAGGAATCAGGAAATTCAAATAGCAATAGAATTTTTGAACAAATACTCCCAATTTAGGGAATCAAAGGCTTTCTCTATATCTAAGCCAATTATGAGTGTTTTATTTTCTTTATTAACATAATCTATAAGCGAAATTATCCTTTTGTTACTATCATGTGTGTGTGTGTCTATGATATATAAATCCAGTTTGAGCATTATTTATTGTTTTGGATAGTGGTATTTTCATTCTGTTAGTTAATATTGTCATAAATATCTTATAGTTATTATTTAATAACGATATAGGTCTATATGAGGTACAGAGGTTTGGGGATTTGTTTTCCTTTAGGATTGGTGTGATTAAGGAATGTCTCCAAGAGGGTGGAATTAAAGCTTGTGACTGAATTTCTAATAGAGTTTTATGGAAGAGGGATAGTATCTTTGAAGGAAAAAGTTTATATATTTCCATAATTATGCAATCTATACCTGGAGGTTTATTAGTTTTACCCTCTTTTACTGTATATGTAATTTCTTTGTAGGATATAGGTGCTTACAGATCTAGTTTTAATTTTTCTGGTATTTTTTTTATATTAGAACATTTTTCATTTAGATTTAATTGATCAATATGTATATTTTCTTTTTGGAAATGTTCCATATAGTGATTTCTATAGGCATCAAGAATGTCACCTATATCTGAGACATTTTTCCCTTTCTTTTCATGGAAGATACTTTTAATGTTATTAGCTCTTGATTGTATTTTGATTCTTGTGGATAAATTATGTAGATATTTGGAAGAAGTGACCAAGGTATTAATTTTTAGTTTTTCTAAAGCTAAACTAGTTTTATGTGTTAGAATTTTGTTGTATTTATTGTTTAATACTTATACTTTCTTTATCATCACCAAATGATTTTGATTTTTTTCAGCTTGTACTGACAAAAGTTTGGATTGTAGATCTAATAATTCAGAATCCCATTCTCTGATTTTTTTTTATACCAAGTTAGGGCTTTACCATATATGTAAGCTTTTAATGAGTTCCATATCATTATTTTATTTATCTCTGTGGTGTAATTAGTATCCAAGAAGAACTGTAATTCAGATAATAACCAGAGTTTGAACTCTTTAATGTTCATTATATATTCTGGAGTTAAAGATTAATGGTTTGTACCCATTTTGAAGTTTTAGTATCAATGAATTGTGGTCTGAAAAGGGGCAGGGACTGATTTTAGCGTGTAAGTCATGGGCAGCAAATATTTTATTTATTCTAGTTTGGGTACCAAATCTGTGATCTTGATGGGAAAACAACAAATATTTATCTTCTTTAAATTTGAAAGTATCTACAAGACGAAATGATTCTACCCACTTGTTTAAAGCTTTTGATACAGCAGACATACGCAGCAGTCTTTTATTCGTAGTTTCAGAAATATCAAATATACAGTTAAAATTTCCTCCTAATATTAAGTTGCCTTTATAATTATTGGAAATGAAATCCAAGTGTTTTTTAACCATTCCTGATCCAATGCCTGGGAGCCAGTATAGACTGGCTAGGGTCCATATTCTGATATTATATTTAACTATTACTAATGCCATAAGGCCTTCTTTATCTTCATACTTATAAATGATTTCTGGGTTAATCACATTTGTTTTCCATTAAAGTGTTACCCCTTTTGTCTTTGTCTTATAAGTGGATTGCGCCAATATCATATATTCCTTAGGATTCCATTTGTAATTGTCATTTGTTTTGAAATGAGTTTCTTGAAGGAAGATAATTTGTGCTTTGTTCAATTTTAAATATTTCAGTAGATCTGATCTCTTGCTAGGATTGTTTAAGCCATTGGTATTTAAAGATAATAAATTTAAATCCATCTTACGTTATTTAGACTATATATTTTTTGTTTTATTGTGACTATTAAACATTTTCCTCTGATAACTATAAAGTATATGCTTGAGCTTTTAAAGGAAATTATCAGTTTTATACTTTGAGTGTTTACCAATAAAGTAATGTTTTGATCAGGCATACTAAAAATGTTTTTGTGAAATAAATTTAAATTAATAAATGTTAATAAAACTAAGAGCTGCACTAGCCATGGAATGAACATCATTCCTAATCTGATCTACGTCCATCAGATTATCACTCATACCTTGACAATCCAGAACATTTGAGCTCCACAAACTGAATTATCATATGGAGAATATTTGTAATAGGAATAAGCAGCATTTATATTATTTTGAACAGATATAGTACTATTGTAGATTAGACAGAATTCTAATACAATATAAATGTCTACTTATTGTATAAGCAATTAATATTTACATGAAAGATAGATGACAGCAATTCAATCATAGTAGAGAAGGATGTATCATATAAAAAAACCTCAATAAAAGATTATAACACACAGTTATTTAACATATGCACCCCTACTGATGAAGTCTTTAAAAACGTATTACTTAATATAAATAGATGGTAATAATATTTATACTTAATGTTTATAATGCAATGTATTTTACTGGATATATCAGAAGTTATATTTCATTGTTTGCCAGCATTTAAGTAATCGCTCTGTTTGTTGCTAACTTGCTTAAATCATCAAGTTTGTTTTATGTGAACACTGATGAAAGTTAGTGCATTTTAATTATCAGTGCATCCCTCTTCCCCCCATTTCCTACACATAAGGATTTTCATATCAGTAATTTCTTATTATAAAATGAGTGAAATTATAGGTTAAAAATAACAAATTTACTTATTGTGATTAATGATTACAAGTTCCCTTTCCATATTCATAAATTGCAATGTTATGGCTTATACTGAAAGTTTTTAGATTTAAATGGCAACATTCTATTTTGTATACTCAGCAAAAGTTAAACTGAGTGATTATTGTCAATTTAATACTATTTGCTCAGAATGTGATTGTTACATTCTGTGCATACCTCTCAACCTGGAAACATCAAAAATCTGGACAAGGCCCATGAAAAATAGGTACAAATCGGCACGCTGATTAACATAAAATTTGCATACATAAGTATGTAACCCCGTCCACTCTAATGGAATTGTAATATACCAACCTTCAAATGCAAACTGAAGAACAACCAAAATATGGCACCAGAGTCCCCCTGCAGCTATCCAATGTCCCATTACCTGGCTATTTCACCCCATTTACCATAACACTAATGTGTGCATACTGCTTTACTTCTACAATGATTATTTGGACTTTATTTTTACATTTTACAGCCCAATGTACAAACACCAATAGACATCTGCTAAACAAAGCAACACTGTCTCACAATGAAAATAGACTTGGCATTAAAACTTGTCTGTCCTTGAAACTCACATTTATTGAAATAGCACTGAAACCCATGCCACAACCAAAGAAAATGCATCTGGCCAGTGGTGGATAAAGATTACCTTTGGGCTGTTTTCAAATCACTGGTCCCTTGCACACAAAACAAGAAACATACATGTGTTCTTTGATACACCTTCCTGACTTTATTAAATTATATTCCTTGTACAACACAGCACACTTGTTAAACAGAGGTAGAGCACATTTTACCTTTATTGTTTGAACATTTTTTCCAGTAGGCTGTAGGCAATGAAACAAAATGCATGACGAACCAATAATGACAAAACTGCCCAATTCAGAACATTTCCATCATAAAAGTCTACTTCCACACCCACACTATGAATAGAATGACAGTAGTGTAAGCCATAGGCATCCTGTACAGCTTCTCACACTTATTTTCAATTTCAGTTTTGTTGGGGGGGGGGGGAACAAAAGGCCAAAAACCAGGGACACATTTTAAACATTGCTTGTATAATTCTGGAAAGTTGTTAGAATAAAATGTTGTGTTACCACCATGAATTTCACTGGCAAGCCTTGAACCCAGGACCATGTGCACTACAGCCAAAGCAACATACCACTATGCCAAATCAGCAGTTTCCTGAAAAATAGGAGGACTGAAACTTAAATGGCTATCATTTAATGAATTCAGTTCTCACTTCTAACCATAGCGCTCAACCTCTTAGCACAAAACCCTGGACAGAGCCAATAATGGGGAAATACAAACAGTTCTCCATTCTCACCACAGCTCTCAACTCTTAGCACAAAAAACCTGGACAAAGCCAATAATGGGGGAATACAGCCCCAAAACAGTGACAAATTTCAAATACTGATCTTATAAACTTAGAAAATTGCAAGAATAAAAGGTTTTGTGTAACCATTTATTTTCTGAAGAATACAAAGTCTGAAATTCAAATGCCTGTCATTATTTAATGAATTCAATCCTGAAGTGATTTGCTACAAAAATCCTGAAAACCACAGATTTTATGAGGAACAGATCAAAAATATGAGGCACAAATTTAGAAGTGGTGGTGGCTAGGTACTCTAGGCTCTTTTTATCTTGTACCCAAGGTACAGGGTTTGAACCTGAGTACCTCTAGCCACCAGGTGTTTAGAATGGGGGCATTTTCAGACACAAATCATGCTTAGTAAATTGCTAAAATTATTTTAAGTTCTTTTCAAGCCACAGCAACCTGAGTTCATCTCCAAGCAAATCTCCTTGCTGTTCTTGCAAATGAGAATGACACAGCACATCTGTTGTTTACATTTTTTCTCTCCATTTATAATTCACTGTCAAATTCTATTTCTGTAAATGTAGTAATTTTCATTAGAACCTGGGCAATGTCCTTCACAACTTCTTGAATAAACTTTGCAATGGTTTAAGGTATCTTTCCGCTACCATTTTCTTCACATAATTATACTTATGGAACTTTTTACAAGCATATATTATGGCTAGCAGCTGTTTCTTTCTGTCAAAACACATTTTGCTAACAATCAGCAAAAAACTCTTTATCCATAAGCAACTGGATTGTTGTTTTATGATATCACTGTACAAGTTCTGTGACTGCATTAGTCTCACACACACACACACACACACACACACACACACACACACACACACACACACACACACAAACACACTTTCAGTTTTCTTACCTTTCATGCTTGCGTTTCGCCAACCCAGTCATAAATATAAAATCCTCCTTTCATAAACAGACCAGCCATCTAAATCCTTTCCGTTCAGCCCTTCTAAATCCTTTCCGTTCACGCTCGCAAAACCGGAAATGCGAAAATTTAAAAAAAAAAAGTTCTCTCAGAGTGTTATTCCTGCTCGCAAAAGCATTTGAACAGCATGGCGAGCCCCAGCTGGAAATGTGAGGTCCTTGAGCTCATTTCCGACAGGCTGGTAGCTCTGACAGAGCTGACTTCATTGCACATATGATGATGTCAGCTCACAAAGCGCGAAAACTAAAAAAAAGCAAAGAACAATTCGGAAAGGAAGGGGTGCCACTTGGGAATCATGGCATCCCATTATTTGTCCCCAAACCTCAGTAAAAAACGAGTAATTCGGGATGGTTGGGAGGTATGATTCTGTGACATTCCTAGTTCAAGCTTCTATTGTTTCCCTTGAACAACTTTGTCAGACTGATGTCATGTATAAAACATCAGTTACCTTGGTAACAGCTTAAGTATTATGTATGGTCAAGATGGGTTACAAAACTACAATTCAAGTTAAAGCAATTATATGACTTCTTATGCACATTTACTTATATGAGAAAATCATCATGCTTCCCCTTGATGTTCACTATAGTGTATGTCATTTATGACAAGCTAAAACAGTAATGTTATTATACACAAGCCCATGTTATTAAACTGAGTGTCTATTGACAGTTTAATACTATTTGTTCAAAATGTGATTGTTACTTTCTGTGACATTTCAAGTTCAGGCTTCTATTGTTTCTCTTGAACAACTTTGTCAGTTTGATGTCATGTATAAAACATTAATTACCTTGGTAACCACTTAAGTATTATAGATGGTCAAGATGAGTTACAAAAACTACAATTCAAGTTAAAGCAGTTACATGACTGGTTATGCATATTTACTTATATAAGAAAATCATCATGCTTCCCCTGATGTTCAATGTAGTGTATGTCATTTATCACAAGTTAAGACAGTAGTGTTATTATACACAAGCCCATGTTATTAAATCCTGTCTTTAATATCTAAATTCAGCAGACTGCTTCATCTTATGTGACAATTATATATTTTATGTCTAGATTTATTAAAATCATACATTACAAAACTATTTTTTTTTTGTTTTGGCTGTTGCTAAGTTATTTGAGAGACCACAAGCTGTAATGTTTATTCTTATTATTAGCTCCTTCCAAGCATGTTTATACACTCCATAGACTTTAAATTATGAGACTCTTCTAGTTGCTTGTTATATTTCCATCCTTACATACACACATATCAGTACTTCAAGCACTGGCAACAATGCCCATCCAGTTTTGCCAGAATACCATTCATTAGTTCATGTGGTGTGTTTCCAGGCTGTTATTAAAATATCCAAACCAATATTTGTCCTGTTCCATTTTACCAGCCTGTTCCATGCAGTGGCCACTCTGCCACTGAACCACTCAACACACCTTCCATTCCCACAGATGTTTCCCAGAAGGAAATCTGATGACTCGCTAGCACTTCCCGGCAACCACAAACACCCCTAGAATCAGCTATCCCCATATCCCCAACACATCTGAGCAAGCTCACCTCCCAGACCACTGCAAAGGGTACTGCACAAGATCAGTCTTTCACAATAACTCAGACTGCCACCTTAATACGTTTGGACCAAAATACATTTTAAATATAAAACTGAGCTTATTATTTTTTATTTTTTTTTTTTTATCAAGAATCAACTTAATGAGATAAACAAACTGTTGGGAGACCATACTCAACTGAAGTAGTGGCTGTATCTCTTTACAGTGTACTTTTTAGAATTTCTTTGTAGCCATTGATAGCAATGGGTGGTAGTTTCAGCTCATTACTGACATTCTGCCTTGCCTTATATAAGTAGTACATTTTCAGTTATCTCTACTTAATATCAGAGCTTTGGCCGGCTAACATCTACCTGAAATCAGCTGGACATATAAGTGAATTTAAGTACACTTTTATCTGCTCTTTTACATATAGTACTGTATTTAATTTATTTACTGTGGAGGTGGTGCTGCGGTAGCGTTGTCGCCTCACAGTTAAGATGTTGCACGTTCGATTCTCAGTTAGAGCGTCTTCTGTGTGTCGACATGCGTGAATGGGTGTTCCTTCGCTGAAGGTTGTGTGTTAGGCCCGGCAAGCCAGCACGTAAAACTCTACTGCCAATCATTAGCGGACCGGATTTCCGCTGTGGCGACCCCAAACTGGGAAAAGCCGAAAGACAGTTTACTGTATTTAATTTATTTATTTGCGTTTTTCACTGAATATTAACTCAACTGAAATTGTGGCTGTCTTTCTACAGTTAGTGCCTTACCCACTCTCCCTGTTCTTGTTTTGGTGTTAATGTAATGTTGGTGGCTTTGAAATTGCCCGCCCCTCTTGTAGATTTGTATTTGGATACTCCTTCTGGGCTCATCTCATTTGCTCACTCAACTGAGAGCAGTGAGATCATATTCTGATTTCAGGCACTCCTACTGTGTACAAAAAGAGCATTTGGGAAGGACAACCCCTGTAGCCTCTTAATCCTGCTCTGTTCCCACCCTCAAAAAAAAAAAAAAAATTATATATATATATTTTTTTTTAATTCAGTTGCTCTTACTGTAACTGTCTTAGCTGCTCTTCTGCATGCTGTTATCTGTTCAGTCGCTCTTATTCTGCACTTATTACTGCTGGTTAGGAGCCTTCTAATTTATTGCTTTCTACACTTGTTTTTTAATAATTTGTTAATTTAATTGCATTTATTTGAACTGTATTTGCCGCAGTGTTGCTACACACTCAGGTGTGCTGGCCTGCACTACAATTTGAATTGTATTTACTGCTGTTTTAGCTGCTTTTCTGTAAAAAAAAAAAAAAAAATCTAAACTTGTTTCCTGCCTTTCCTGTAACTAGTCAAGTTCAGATACAGAGTTGCTGTATCCAGGATTGTTGGTAAGCTTCTGAGCCCCCCAAGCCTTTCTGTGTTGGAGGGAAGCCTTCTAGCTTATCAGTGGGAGTGGTAAGCACTAGGTAGCCTATATAACATGGGAAGAGTGGGTTTTGGCCCTGAAATTGTAGTTCTTTGGCTGTTTGGGCAGTTTTTTTATCTCTTTCTACTTTCTGGTTAAAAGCCCGTTTTGCACTTGCTCCCTGCCTTTACTATAACTAGTGTAGTCCAGGTACAGATTTGCTGTATCCAGGACTGTTGGTAAGCTTCTGAGCCCCCCCCAAGCCCTTCCGTGTTGGAGAGAAGCCTTCTAGCTTATCAGTGGGAGTGGTAAGCACTAGGTAAGCTATTTATCACAGGAGGAGTGGTTTCTGGCCCAGAAATTATAGTTTACTGGTCGTTTGGGAAGCTTTTCCATCTCTTTCAACCTTCTGATTTAAAAGTCTGTGTTTGCGCTTGTTTCCTGCCTTTCCTGTTACTAGTCTTGTCCAGGTACAGATTTGCTGTAGCCAGGAATCTTTGTAAGCTTCTGAGCTCCCCAAGCCTTTCCGTGTTGGAGGGAAGCCTTTTAGCTTATCAGTGGGAGTGGTAAGCATCAGGTAGCCTATCTAGCACAAGAGGAGTGGTCCCTGGGCCAGAAATTGTAGCTACTGGCTGTTTGAGCAGTTTTTTCCATCTCTTTCAACTTTCTGGTTTGAAAGCCGCACTTGTGCCTGTTTCCCCGCCTTTCCTATAACTAGCCTAGTCCAGTTACAGAGTTGCGGTATCCAGGATTGTTAGTAAGCTTCTGAGCCCTCCAAGCCTTTCTGTGTTGGAGGGAAGCCTTCTAGCTTATCAGTGGGAGTGGTAAGCACTAGGTAGCCTATCCTCCATGGGAAGAGTGAGTTTTGGCCCAGAAATTGTAGTTTATTTGGCCGTTTGGGCAGTTTTCCAACTCTTTCAACTTGCTGGCTTAAAAGCCTACGTTTGTACTTGTTCCCTGCCTTTCCTGTAGCTAGTCTAGTCCAGGTACAGATTTGCTGTATCCAGGACTCTTTGTAAGCTTCAGAGCCCCCCAAGCCTTTCTGTGTTGGAGGGAAGCCTTCTAGCTTATCAGTGGGAGTGGTAAGCATTAGGCAGCCTATCTACCACAAGAGGAGTGGTTCCTGACCCAGAAATTGTAGCTATTGGCCGTTTGGGCAGTTTTTTTTCCATCTCTTTCAACGTTCTGGTTTAACAGCCGCACTTGTGCTTGTTTCCCACCTTTACAGTAACTAGCCTAGTCCAGATACAGAGTTGCTATATCCAGGACTGTTGGTAAGCTTCTGAGCCCCGCAAGCCTTTCTGTGCTGGAAGAAACCCTTCTAGCTTATCAGTGGGAGTGCTAAGCACTAGGCAGCCTGTCTACCACGAGAGGAGAGGTTCTTGGCCCAAAAATTGTAGTTTATTGACCATTTGGACAGTTTGTCCATCTCTTTCAACTTTCTGGTTTAAAAGACCACATCTGCGCTTGTTTCCCATCTTTCCTGTAACTAACCTACTGATACAAGCCTTCTAGCTTAGAAGAGAGACTTTGGAGTGATTAAGTATCAGTTTTCTTTACTTTCTTGCTGTGCTTAACTGTTTTCTGCCTAAACTCAGATTTTCCAGTGTTTATTGTAATTTAAAAGCTTGTTTTTTTGACATATTGTACTTATTTGACTGCCTGTACTTTTAAAAAGTTTTTTGTTTAAATAATTTGTTAAACTGTTGTAGGCTACACACTAAAGTGTGATAGCCTTTTCTGATTGTTTGTAGTCATTTAAAGCAGTTTTAAGTGTATTTTTTTTACTGTTTTTGCCTTATCTTTTCAAAAAAAAAAAAAAAAAAACAATTCCTTGTTTCCCACCTTTCTAAGCTAGTATAGTCCAGTTTTCAGGCTAGTGCTGAATTCAGGGCTGTGATACTAGTTTCTGAGTTGCCCATACCTTACTTGGATAGAAAGAAGTTTCTCTGTTCACCTGTGAGAGAGGGGAGCTTTGAGCAACCTATCAGTCCCTGGAGGAGTGGTTCCAGCCCTGAAGTTAGTAGTTTCTTGGCCATTTTGGGCTAATTTCTATCTCTTTTATTTCCCTACTATAAAAAAGTGGTTGCATGGTTTTGCGCACCGGGCAGTGCCGGTTAGCTACGATTAAATTATTCCTGGCTCCACTAAGTCTCCACTTCAGTTTTTCCCTTGAAACTAGTCTAACTCTCAACCTAAGCATTCAAAAAGCATATTACAGCCCAGCACTTGCTCAGACCTAATAGCAAGCACTAATATACCCTGACACTGATTGCCCAGCAGGACAAGGCTCTTTATTCACCCCTCACCAACCAAGCGACTAAGCAGCTCACCCTACTATTCAGGTATGACGAAAGTCCAACTTCAGGTGCACTCTCCAGTCCAGCTGGTGAATCTGGGTATCCTGAGGCAATGTTACAGCTGCCTCATATACACAGACAACCCTCTCCTCCTACCACAAACCACTAACATACGCGAGAGATGCAATTAAACAGCCAAGACTGGAACAGACAGTCAAGAGGAGAAGGTTAACATTTGCATCACACCTCCAGCCGCACAAAGACCTACTAAAATAGCACTGGCAAAAAATACACATAAATACAGAAAATCATACTCAGAGGCTTTAAATAAAAACCTGCAAAAGCATCAGAGACCTCCAAAGCAGACAACCAAACAACCTGCATTTCCCGTCACAAACCAGACAACACATAAAACACAAAATCAGTGTGCCGCACAATCACAGCCCTTAAGGTGAAATAACATACCTAACACACTAGTAATAGGTGACTCTATAGTCAGGCACACTGACGTCCCACTCAGTAGGATGAACAATCAGAGGGTTACTGTTAGCTGACTGTTAGGCGCCAAAATCCGCCACATAGCACAAGCACTCAGGTCACTCCAGAACAAGTACAAATATGACTCTGTCATTGTTCACGTTGGTGTAAATGACCTGAGACGTAACTCCCTGGGCTACATGAAAAGAGACATGGAAGAGCGCTCTGATCATGCAGCTTAGGCTACTATGACCCTGACCCTGAGTAGCATCCTGCCCTCACCAAGAATGATACCTCAGTATAAAGAAAAAAATGACCAATTTCAACAACTGGCTAAGCTTCTGGTGTCATTCAAAGGGGATCCAGTGTCTGTCAGCCAGGGACGACATGCTCGACAAGCCCCGTTGCTTCACAAGAGACAGCTTGCACCTGTCACCCCTAGGCTTTCGAATACTGGCCAAGGCTCTTGCTGCCCCCATAGTGCCTTTTTTAGGCAAGGCTCAAAAGTTAAACTCACCTCCATAAACAGCACAATTAACAAAAAACTGAGGGTTATGCTACTCAACGCCATGACTTTAAATCTCAAAATGCAAGCGCTTGAAGCACTCCTCAGTATGGAGAACGTCGACATCTGTGCAATAACTGAAACCTGGTTCAAGGCTCCAGAGAGCACCCCAGCACTACCGGGTTACAACTCATACCAGACGTTTCGGCCACAGAATATGGACCAAAACACAAAAGGAGGGGGTGTATCCACATTCATCAAGGATACCTACACCTCCAGGTTAGTGGCGCAGCATGATACCTCTGAGATCATCCATGTGCAGCTAACATCAGGCAAATCTGCAATGCAAATTGTGGCCTGCTACAGATCACCCTCCATGACACAGGACCACCACTCCACCTTTCTGGAGACACTGGAAAATATGAAGGTCCTACCGAACATCCTGATATTGGGCGATTTCAATTACCCAACCATTCACTGGGAAAACTACTCAAGTACAAACTCCCAGGCCCAGCACTTCCCGGAATTCATCAACTCAAATGCCCTGGATCAGCTGGTAAACTCCCCTACCAGAGGTGAAAACATATTGGACCTGGTCATCACCAACATGGGCAACAGGTGTTCCACACCGGAGGTCAACCTGTCACTGGTTAGATCAGACCATAAACTAATCACTCTGGATGTCCACAATCCACCACCACCCCCAACTAAGGAAACCACAGTAAAAAACTTTTCTAAAGCAAACTTCACCTTACTTAAGACAGAGGTGGTAAGTTTCACAGCCTCCACTATAAAGGATAACGCTGCCCAAGATGCAGAAACCTTTACAAATGCACTCTATGAGCACCTACAATGATGCATGGATCGTGCCATCCCTAGCAAAACCAAGACTCACTCCTCTAAGACAAGGAAACCAGTTTGGTGGACCCCTGCAATAAACAGGCTATATAATAGAAGGAGGAAACTAGTTCAGAAAAAAAAGCAAATCCCAAGAAGGAAAGACATCCCTGATCAGTATCAGTAAGAAACTAAGGTCCCTCATGAAATCATCCAAGGCTAACTTCGAAGGAAAAATAGCCAAGGATTCAAAAGATAACCACAAAGCCTTCTTTAGCTATGTTAAGAATCTAAGTGGCAACTCGCAGATATGCACTGAACTAGTGCAAAATAGCACAAAATATACTGAACCTAGTGATATTGCCAACATCCTGGCAGATAGATTCAGTGCAAACTTCACACCCTTCTCACCTCCAAAAGGGCCCACAACAATACCGGAAAAGTGTAGTGTCCCAAAAATCACAGACGCACAGGAGAAAACAGCCCTTTCAAAAGCCAAATACACAGTGTCAATAGGACCAGATGGTCCCCCAGGCTGCGTCTTGCATGAACTGCAGAACGAACTAACCCCCCCACCTAAACACGCTGTTCAACCTCAGCCTGTCCACAGGCTACGTGCCCATAGAATGGCGCACAGCAACAATTATTCCTCTCCACAAAGGAGGGGCCACAATTGACCCTGGTAACTATTGCCCCATACACCTGACTAGCCTGGTCTGTAAGGCTATGGAGCGCATCATCATGGAACTCATTAATAAAGATATTGGGAACCTCCAAACACTTGACCTGACCCAGTTCGGCTTTGTTAAGGGCAGATCATGCCTACTAAACCTGGTTGAATTCTTCGACACAGTCACCAAGGCCATAGACGAGGGAAAGGTGGTTCACACAGCTTACCTTGACCTCGCCAAGGCTTTCGACACCATTCCCCACTCGGGTATTACAGAAAAACTCACCAGCCTGAGCATAAACCCCTACGTCACGAGATGGGTTGCCAACTGGCTTACAGACAGAACTCACACGGTAAGAATAGTGGGCTCCAGGTCCGACTCTAAACCAGTCATAAGTGGTGTCCAGCAAAGCTCGGTCCTGGGACCCCTACTGTTCAGCATATACTTCTCAGATGTACAGGAAAACACAGGAGGACTATGGCTAACCAAGTTCGCCGATTACTGCAAACTGGGAGCCATAATTGACTCTCCGGCTGACACGGACATCCTCTAAAATATACGTGTCGAACCTGCGGCCCGCGGGCCACATGCGGCCCTCAGAGCTATTCCATGCGGCCCTCAACCTCTAACTGCAACATGGATGTACGCATGCTCCAAAACACTTTTTTTGTTTTGTGTTTTTCACTCCCGTGACCTGTAAATCTAATGTCGGTGTGCGCATGCGCCAAAGCACCCTTCTAGTTTTGTTTTTGAGCCAAAAAAGGGTCAGTGTGTTTACTCCATTATTTTGCGCCGCACAATCAGTGTGTGTGTTCTCGCTGAAGAGGGACTCATGTATGGATTTGCTGCTGTTGCCTTTGAAAGGGACAGCAATTACCTGTGTTAATAGGTAAGTACGGAGTGAGTGAGTGAGTGCATACATGAAAGCAGAATTGTGCGCGTGAAAGTAGAAGAGTGTGTGTGTGTGTATGTGTGTATATGTGTGCATGACAGAGAGAGAGACACATGCACAAAGAGGCTAACAATGATCAGTCTACCTACTGAACACAAACAAGTTAGCTCTCAAATATATCATACATTAAGAGTACACTTTCATTAAATTGTGGCTTTCCTGACAGGGAGAGTGTTGTATTGAACATGAACTCATACCTCTTAACTGTATGGATTTTCAAAGAATGTCTGGATTTTTGCCTCATCTTCCAATTTGTGTCTTTTGCTTAGGAAATAAATGTAGTCATCCAAGGTAATGCAGTTCCAGGGAGTAAGAGTGAGACAGCAGTCTAGGGTTAATGGGTCAGTAGTGGACTGACTATGTGGGACTGTTGCATATAAAGTTGTATTGTTTTTTCAGACAAACAAAAAAGCACCTAGTACTGTTTTTTCATTGGTGGGTTCTAAGCAGTGGTAGATTGGACAACAGTAAGCATAGCTTTGGTGGACCATCAATACTGGCAAATCAAGTGGGCACAATGACATTTTTTAAATGTTGGGGATTTTAGTGTGTATGTGTGTGCTTATGTGTTGGGAGTGCTGCAACAGTAGATGATTATTAAAGACAGAGACTTACGGACTGTGGAGAATATGTTTCTTTGTTTCAAAACCTAATACTTGGGTACGCATGCCAGAAGTAGATTTTTTAAGACATAGCTTCTTGCCATTTACAGTGGATGGATATTTACATTTAATGGACAGTGTATTAGCGTGGGCCTGTGGGGTTCTGAAGGATGCCAAGTCTACCACTGCCAATGTCTTGTAAAGTGACCTGGAAATGGATATTGGGATGTTACTTAAAAAATATAGTAAGTGGGTTTAGTTTAATTAAACAAAGTGTACTTTCAATTTACAGGCCATAATTTAATTTATTTCAGGTAATCCAGATACTGGTAGATTGTATGCCATTAGACTTATTTAGGGAGAGCTATCATTCTGGGGAAACAAGCAGCCCTAGTTACAGTGAAAGCTCTGTGGTTGCTTGCAAGTAGGAAGTTGCAGGATTTTGATGCAATGTGTTTTATTTATTATTTTTAATGCATTTGTCATTTCAAAGCATGGTTTTCTTTGATGCAAAAGAAGGCAGGACTGAATGAGCCATGTAATGTTTAACTGACAATAATGGGATAGAAAGGTTTTAAGTGATGTATAATGTTTGCAGCTACAGTTGTTTCAATGGTGTCTGTGATGCATAACTATTTTTGGGCCTGTGTCCCACTTTTATTTTTCGCTTAGCACAGATTTCTTGCTCTAAGGTTGAGAGGTATGGTTCCATACTAAATCAGAAGTTGTATTTACCTTGGAAGACTTTTCGGCATAATTATGAAAAACAGATCATTTTTAATATCTCTGCTTATTTCTAATATAAACTGTCATGTAACCTTGCAAATAACCTTCTTATTAAGCTACTTTACTTCTTTTGGAATTGACAGGTATGATTCATCTGTTCGGACATAAGCATACAGTGCTAATGTGACTTTGATTTCTTGCAGCAGTCTGTGGTTTACATAATCACAATAACTTGTCTGTGTTTCTGGGTGTGTAATCAATTAACAGTTTTAAAGATGTTTCCCAAAAATAAATAAATAAATAATAAATAAATAATCCTTTCTACACTTGGAGCTATTGACAAAGTCTGGGAATTTGTTTTTTTCAAAAGCGAAGGTCAGCATTACAGCTCAGTAAACTGTCAGTCTGTGAGTATCTTCTGCACAAATTAAAATGTCTGTCAAATGGCTTTAGATTGGAAGGAAGTTTATTTTTATTTATTTTATTTTATTTTACATTTGTTTACCGGGAAAGTCCGACTGGGAACAGGTCCATTTTCAGCGGAGGCCCGGGGAGAAAAGCTCCAAAAATAACACAAAACAATATAATACAATAAATGAGAGAGAGAGAGAGAGAGACAGCAAATTATGGATGTAGTACTCATACAATATGGCAGAGATTACATTTCGTAACAGTGAGAATCACTGAGGTACAGAATAAACTTAAAAACATTTTTTTTACAGTTATAATTACAGCAAGGCAAATATCAATGAGTTAAGTTTTTAGGAGAAAGCTGTTTGTACATAGCTGAATATAATTTTGCAAATGGAATTCTTAGTTAAACATGCCCCTCTTCTTGGGCAACTAGATTTGAGTAACCAATATTAGATCTTAGCCATCCAGCTGGGAAAGGTTAGTATGTGGATTTTCCATCTGGTTTGATGAAGGCTATGCTACTTACCCAAGGACTACATTTATGGCTATCCATCCAGCCATCGTGTTGCTGAACTACACTGTTTGATAATGAGAAGAGCTTTTTACAGAAGTTGAAGGTTTTTGTGTCAAGAACTTGTCCATAAAAAGTGGCTTGTTTATGTTGCAGTGAAAGCTGTGGTCTTTGTAGTGAGCGTTTTTAAGTATAACCAGTATTTCTGAGGTAGAGGAAGTCTCTTAAGGCAGGATCTTTCTTAGCCTGGAAAGCAAGCCAATGATGAAATTTATAGGGGCCAGTGAGAGACAGACGAAAGCAAGAAGCTTTTTAGTCTGTTTGGATAACTAATGAACTTAGTCCTTTGACCTTTTTTGTCAGACATGGTTGTAGTCTTTCTTTTGGCAGGGTGTTTTGCTGAGGCACATGCTAAAAGGGGCATTGCACTCAATAATGTCTCTTGTAAAGGAAGAATACAGGGATATTATGACCGCCTTGTCCCTGGATGAGATACCCTTACTAATGAAGTGGGCCATGTAAAAAGCTTTCCTTACAACAGAGACAACATGGTGGTCAAAAGTCAAGTTTCTATCAAGCTGGGTGCCCAAGTACCATATGACTTATTGCGTGCTTACAACATTGTTATTAATGTGATAATTTGTGAGGACATCACTCTCCTCAAAGGGGAAGATGATGCATTTTTTGGCATTTAGCTTGAGACTATATTTCTGGCACCAGTTATTTGTTTGGGTGAGACCCTCTTGTAGCTTATTCAGAATTGTTTTATTAAGTCAGTAATGTGAATTCTTTGCTTTATTGCAAATTTGTTGGGTTATTTTTGTGGATTATAGTATTGTAGAACTGCTGATGTTGACATTTTACGTAGCTGGAGTGCTGGAATGGTTTTCCCAGTGAGAAATGCTAGTGCTGTAGTGAATATCTGTTTATTTGTAAAAAAAAAAAAATATATATATATATATATATATATATATATATATATATAGATAGATATTAACTAAGATGTTAGAGTTAACTGTTAGATTAGAGAATTAGAATTAGAATGAGAATTAGAATTTTAAGGCAAATATTAGGCATGTATTACATTTATTCATTGCTCAAATGCACCTACAGTACAGCCAGGAGGTCGACTGTAGTCTTCCGGAGCAACGAAAGAGTTAACTACATGATATATTTTATATGCAGCCCCAAGACCATTTCTGTTCACTCAATGCGGCCCCAGCAAGCCAAAAGGTTGGACACCCCTGCAGGCCTTACTGAGACAGACACCTGGTGTCAAAGTCATGACCTCAAGCTAAATGCCAAAAAATGCATAGTCATCCCATTTGGGAAAAACAAAACACCCACGATTACCACACAGGTGGCAGCCCCCTTAATACAGAAGAGGTAATAAGAGATCTGGGGACCCAGGTAGATAGTAATCTCTCCTTTGACAATCATATTGCCAAAGTAGTTAGGAAATCCTTCTATGTGGCCCATCTAATTACTAAAGGGTTTGCATCTCAAAATAAGAGGTTATAGTGCCCCTCTACTCATCACTCATTAGACCCATCATAGAGTACAATGCCCCATTTGTGATGTACCTCACAAGACACTTCCAACAGCTGGAAAGACCACAAAAGTATCTCACCAAGAGGATTACTGGCCTCAAACATATGTCCTATGCAGCCCGACTGAAAAAACTCCGGCTGTACTCAATGGCATATCACTTACTCAGAGGTGATATCTGCCTGACTTACAAAGCCATGTCCAACTGAGAATTGATGGACATGCTCCACCTAAAGAAATCCAAGTCACTGCGAGCCACGTGCTCCAGAGAGCTAAACCTCACCACAACAATAAATAGAACATGCTGGAGGGATAGATTCCTGTCACAGAGACTCCCCATGCTTTGGAACAAAATTCCAAATTACATCAGGCAGAGCCCCTCACTAACACTCTTCAAGAGAAACCTTGATGAGTAACAGAAAATACACCCCTGGGATCACTTCATTGACTCTGCTTGACAGAGGATCAGTTAATTAATCAATGGGGCGGTGAAAGCCAACACACTCTGGCTAGGCTTATAAATGTCCTTGGGCAGATAGCCTAGTACCTACCTATGAACCATCAATATGTGTATATGTGGTTTAAAACAGCCCTTTTATATATATATATATATTTTATAAACCAAAAACTTCATTGCCGAGAATTATCTCGGAGGCTCTTCAGAGCCATTAAGCATTATCATCATTCTGTCTCCGTTGCAATAGCAACCTGGGAGCATCTGTTTCTGTTAGTGTGTCTGTGTACTGCATACCAGAGGCTTGCGATGCACCTGAAGCAAAGCTTCACTTCACTTCACTGCAACTTCAAGCCTAAATTCCCTCCCTTTCAGCAAGGCAGCAGCCAGGAAAAGAACGAAGAGCAAACAGATAAAAAAAAAAAAAAAAACCTCCGAACAAGCCGCCACAACAAGAGATAACACATTCTTCCAGCCTTCCCACCTTTCACTCAGCAGATGTATAAACAAACTATTCTCTGCCAAAATATTCCAAATCACAGTTTTATCAACTCCCTTCCCCTGGATACAGGCTAAAACATCAAATGTCTCTTCCTAATACACAAACATCAGTAAACCTCAATCACAAGCTGCAAGCCACAGCTTCCCGGAGATGAAAACAGCAACATACAACAGCTGCCAGACACAGCTGCATCCACACACACACCATGTCAGACTTAATCAAACAGCACTCAAAGCTATGATACCTGCCATAATTGATATTAGCTATGCTTAGACAGAATAATAATGACATTTATACTAGCTGCCAGACAAGGCTGCATCCACGCATACCATATCAGGTTTGATCAAACAGCACTCAAAGCTATGATACCTGCCATAACTGATATTAACTGAAGAAATGTATCTCTTTTTCTTTATTGAAGAAATGACAAGCAGAGGTCTTTATTTTGCCACTGAAGAAACTGTCCAAAAGTAGACCAGACAAACTCCGTACTGCTGTATCTGTTATTCTTTATTTGTCTCAGAACAAATTTTTGCCAAACAGTTAATTCTGTCAGAACTATTTCAATTATATTATAACACAAATAGACAGATGAATAGACTAAGGCACACTTAGTCTAAGACATCACTACTGAATGAAACATACTGTCCAGTTTATATACTCTTTTCAACCAATGTTATTTTTAACGTTCTTGTGACTTATTCTTCTGGTTTCTGTCTGTGTCATGAAAAAGTCCATGGTTATTTCATGCCCTTTTTGGTCCTTGCTGTATCTGAAGACTTCACACAAGTTTCTCCACGTCATCTTTGTGTCACGTGACCTATCTGTATTTTATTTATTTCTGCATTTGAAAGCCAAGAAAGTTAACATCCTTTTTTTCTATAACAGGATGTTTTTACAGTAATGCCCACAGCTATATGTTATTTGAAAACTGCTGTTTGGCCTTGCACATTTCCTTTCACTGTACACACAGTATATCGGGTAAAAGCATTTTAATTTACACAATATCTATCATTAACTATGTTTAGATAGAATAATAATGACATTTGTACTAGCTGCCAGACACAGCTGCATACACGCACACAATATCAGGATTTATCAAACAGCACTCATAGCTGTGATACCTGCCATAACTGATATTAACTATACTTAGAATAATGATGGCATTTATACTAAGAGCTTGCTACTATTATTTAACCAGGATATACATGACATTTCTAAATTATACTTTAACTGAAGAAGGCATTAGTCTCCATGACAGCATTTTTTTTTCAAAACACTCTACTGTTGCTGCTATTATATATGATGTCAATTTGTTACATTTGAGTCTGAACTCTGAAGAATTATAACTTGATGAATTAGTTAATTAATTACTTAAATTATTATAAGTAAAAACAATGAAAAATGAACAAGTATTTATTGAGTTCAAGCAGGGGAACAGAAACATCTATGTTTGTATTATATGTTGCTATGTTTGGCTCATATATAATGTAAATAGTAACCCATCTTGACCTACCTTTGTTTGTGAATAATTATTGGACTCTTTGAACATTCTGAATAAATCATTACTGTTTCTCAGTTGTTTAAGAAACCCTCCTTTTTTAAATAAAAGATGACAAGTGATGTAGCATATCATTTGATACTTTGAGAGATATAGCTGCAAGAGTTATTTTTTTGGGACAGCTAGCTATCTTGGAATCATTTTTTTGTTTCTTCTTTTTAGCATCGGTCCAAGGATTTGTTTCTTTTATTCTTTTAAGAGTAGGGGCCATCCATTCCATTTCGTCTGGGATAGAAACTATGTTTTTGATGAATATAGTAGCTTATTCTAAGTCAATAAAGGTTCTCATCTCATTGGCAAAAAGTATTTTTATTTTGACTGACTGGAAACGCCAGCTGTGCTTTAATGTTGTTTTGTCTCAACAGTTTTATTAATGACCAGACTTTTTTCTTTTGTTCTAGTATTCTGGAAGAATAATTATTGCCAAACCTTATCAGGCTTTGACTGTATTTTAAGGGTAGTTTTCTCCAAGCAGATTTTAATATTAGTTCCTTGTCCAGAAATGAAAAAAATATATAACTATGGATCTAGGTGGAGTATTTGTTGAGTTAGAAGCAGGTTTCCTCAGTGCTCTATGCATTCTTTCAATTCCAAATGACAGTCCCTCTTTCAAGTCTAAATATTCAGGAATCCAGTTTGTTAAGAATGAAATAATGTTTTCTCCTTCAATGTTTTCAGGCAGACCAAAGATCCTTATGTTATTTCTCCTTTCCCTGTTATCTAAGTCATCTATTTTTTTAAGAAGCCATGTATTCTGTTTAAGCAGAAGCTCTTTTTGGAATTCTTCCTCTTTGAGTCTCCCTTCAATGTCATTTACAGAAGTCTCTATATTTGTTATTTTTGTATGGTGTTGCTGTAATATTTCCTTAAGAGTATCAGTCTGTTTTTGATCACTTAACTTGAGGTTTTCTAAGTCATCTTTAAAGCCACCCATCTTCAAAGATAGTTCCTGTAACATAGATATAATCAACTGCAGTTCTTTTTTCAAAGCAGCATCTGGATGAGAATTCCTTGAGCTGTTCATATTCAGTAACTCAATATATCCCCAAGTTACTTGACAAGAAATTTTTTGTATATCTCTACCAAAATTTATATTTATGTAGCTTAGTAGTTTATCTATAGATTTCTGACATTTTAAACTTGAAAATAATAAAAATTTTTCCTATATTATACTAGTTTATGGAGCACTCAAAATTCACTGCTCTCAGTTGGCCATTTAGGCTCCGCCCCCAGACTGTCTTTCTTGTCAGTATTAACACAGAATGTAAATGCCTTGTAGGTACAGACAAAAAGCATGGAGTACTGAGTTATATTAAGAAATGTAGGATGCAAATAAAGTTACAGAAAATGCATTTAATACAAATGAGCATGTGAAACTGACAAATAAAGGACTTCAGGAAAGACGTTCAACAAAGTATCAGGGACAAAATAAGACAGGAGTAATACTATTGATTACAAGATAGGTTCCAACAGTGACAGAAGAGGAATCAAAGACAATGACAGATTTGTGGTAGTGATGGCATACTGGCAGGGGATGAAGATTTTGCTGGTTTGTCTGTATAATCCACCTAAAACTAGTATTACGGAGCTGAAGTGATATTTGAGGAAAAATAATAAACACTGACAAGAGATATTAATTGTGGGTGAGGACCAGAACCTGATTTACAAACATCAGGACATATCAGGGGAACCTAGAAGGGAACAAAAGAGGGTAGATTTCTGTCTTAAAAAAGAAGATAGATTTCTGAACATTATGAACATATCCAGTACTGAAGATGTGAAATCAGTAGCAGGAACCCAGATGGAATGTACATATTATTCCCTACGATACAATAAATGGGCTAGATTGAATCAAAATTATTTTTATAGGACTATATGTATTTAATTGATAGCTTTGAGATCCACCCAATACCTACATTAGATCATGCATGAACAGAAACGTGGACAAAGATGCAGAGTAATGAATGATATAAAAATGAGACACTGGAGTTTTCCTACTTATCTGTTAAAGAAAGGAATTTAAGCAAAGTGTACTGGATACATTTTTTTATCAGTTTCATTCAATGTATTGATACTATCTGAGGTTTTTCTGCTATGTGATTCAACTTGTTCTTTGTACCTAATATTGTGAACTTTTCTGAATTGTATTATGGTTATCTTTTTATGTCATTTTGTGGAGCTTTTCTCCCCAGGCCTCCACTGAAAATGGGCTCATTTTTGGCCCAGTGGACTTTCCCAGTTAACAAATGCAATAAATAATAAATAAATAAATGACTCAAGAGTTATTAGGAAAGAAAGACATTATAGGTTCATAGGTGTGTACTAGGCTAATGGCCCTGGAGCCTTTCCAAGCTTAGTCTATAGGATTACCCTGGCATTGTGCCACCCGGCCTTAGTTCCCAGTGCCTCTGTCGAGTAAAGCCACTGGAGTGATCCCTGGGGTGAATTTTTTATTTCCCATCCACTCATCAAGATTTCTCTTGAAGTGGGCCAGTGAGGTGCTCTGCTTGACACGTATGGGAAGTATATTCCATAGCATGGAGAGTCTGTGGGTTATGAACCTGTCCCTCCAGCATGTTCTGTTGATTGTGGTAATGAGGTTGATGTCTCTGGAGCATGTGGTGCGGAGGGATTGAGGTTTCTTCAGATGTAGCATTTCTAACAGACCTGGGTCAGACATGGCTTTGTAAGTCAAGCAGAGATTGCCTATTAAGTAGGCGATATGAGACAGAGAATAGTTGGAGTTTTTTTAGTCTGTCCATATAGGACAAATGTTTAAGGCCTAGGATCCTTTTTGTGAGTTACTTCTGCGGCCTCTCCAGTTGTTGCAAGTGTTGGGGCATTGCACTCAATAATTGGTCTAATGAGGGAAGAGTAGAGGGAGACAATGACCTCTTTCTTCCTGGATGCAAAACCCTTAGTAATCAGATGTGCCACATAGAAGGACTTTCTGACCACAGTGGCAATGTGGTGGTCAAAAGAGAGGTTGCTGTCAACCTGTGTTCCCAGATCTCTTATAATGCCTTCTGTGTTCAGTGGACTACCATCGATGTGGTAATTCATGGGAACCGGGCCTTTCCAAAAGGGGATGACGACACATTTTTGGCATAGAGCTTAAGGCCATGGTTCTGACACCAGTCGTTGGTCTCAGTAAGGCCTTTCTGTAGGATGTCAACATCACTTGGGGAGTTAATAATAGCTCCCAACTTGCAATTGTCTGCGAACTTTGTCAGCCAAAGTCCCTTCATGTTGGGCTGGACTTCAGAGAAGTAGATACCAAACAGGAAAGGACCCAAGACCAAACTTTGTAGGACTCCATTTGTGACTGGTCGGCAGTCTTGACTTGGGAGTCGGCTACTTTCACATTGTAGGTGCTACATGTGACCCAATTTGCAACCCACCTAGTGATATAGGGGTTGATGCCTAGCTTAGTGAGTTTTTTATGATTCCTGAGTGGGGAATGGCATCAAAGGCCTTGGCCAGATCAAGGTAGGCTGCATGAACCACCTTGCCTTCATCCACAGCTCATGTGACTGGCTCAAAAAAGTTGACCAAGTTGAGCAGGCATGATCTACCCTTCAAAAAACCAAACTGTGTGGGATCCAGAGTTTGGACATTCCCTATATCCTTGTTTATTAGGTCCTTTGTGGAGAGGGATGACTGTAGCAGTGCACCATTCAGTAGGGACAAAGTCTGATGTGAGGCTGTGATTGAACAGGGCACACAGGTGAGGTGCCAGTTCACTCTGTAGTTCATTTAGAACACAGTCTGGGATATTGTCAGGTCCCACAGAAGCTGTATTCTTGGCCTTGGACAGTGCTGTTTTAACCTGTGTAGCAGTAATACTGGGTGCCTGGCAATCTACTGGTATTGTGACTGGTCCCTGGGGGGGCACTGAATCTGTCGGCCAGTATATTGACAATATCTGCTGCTTTGGTACAGGAGGTACCATTGTGCAGTAGCTCAGAGCAAATCTGCGTATTGCCATGGAGATTCTTTATATAACTATAGAAGGCCCTGTGGTTGTCTTTACTATCTGTTGCAATTCTGTTTTCATAGCTAGCTTTAGAGGATTTGATGAGGGATTTCAACTTTTTGTTGAGGCTGATAACGGAGTTTTTCCAGTTTTGGGACTTCACCTTATTCCACATCAGTTTCCTCCTTCTGTTGTAGAGTTTGTTTATAGGAGGGGGCCACCAGATTGGCTTCCTTTTTTGGGGGGAGAGTGTCTTGGTTCTACTGGGTATGGTGAGATCTATGCATTTGTGTATGTGTTTGTACAGTGCATTGGTGTATGATTCGGCAGTCATGCAACTGATCTCCATTTGCATGGGTGCAGTGAAGTTAGCCACCTCTGTTTTTAGGAGCCCAAAGTTAGCTTTGGAGAAGTTTTTCATGGTGGTTATCTTTGCGGGGGAGTAGGGGGTGGGAGGGATGTGGATTTCCAAGGTGATTAGTTTGTGGTCGGATCTATCCAGGGAGGAGTTGACTACTGGTGTATAGCAACGGTTGCCCATGTTAGTATGCTAGTAATGACCAGGTCAAGGATGTTGCTACCTCTAGTGGGGTTAAGAACAAGCTGGTCCAGGGCATTGGAATTAATGAATTCCAGGAAACTTTGGGCAAGTGTATTGGTACATGAGTAGTTTTCCCAGTTAAAGGAGGGGTAGTTGAAGTCGTCCAGTATGAGAGTGTTAGGTTGAACTTTAATATTCCCCAGGGTACTTAGGAACATGGAGCGTGGGTCTTGGGACATGATTGGGGACCTATAGCAGGCTACGACCTGAATCTCTGTCTTATCCAATGTTAGCTGCACCTGAAGTATCTCAGATGCGTTAAGTTGGGTTACCAGTCTGGAGGTGTGTGTATCCTTTAGGAATATGGAAATACCACCGCCTTTGGAGCTTCGGTCCAAATTCAGGGACCGAAAGGTGTGAAATGAATTATAGCCTGGTAGTGCAGGGGAGCTTTCTGCTGTCTTGAACCTAATCTCTGTTACGGCACAAATGTCGATGTTCTTCATTTTAAGGAGTGCGAGCAAGTTCATTTTGAGATTTAGACTTCTAGTGTTGAGCAGCATGACCCTCCGATTGCATTTGTTTGTAGCTGTTATGGTGGCAATTTGGTCTTTGGAACACAGCTTAAAAGAGGCACTATAGAGGTGGCAAGAGCCTTGGCCAGTATCCGGAAGCCCAGGGGTGACAGATGCAGGCCATCTCTGGCAAAGCATCGAGGTGTGTCACTCATGTCATTCCAGGCAGACAGATACTGGATCCCCTTAGAATGACACCAGAAATTTAGCCAATTGTTGAAATCAATAATTTTCTGCTTGTACTGTGGTATAATTTTGGGTGATGGTAGGATGCTGCTCAGGGCTAGGGTCATACCTGCCTGGACTGCATAATTTGAGAGCTCCTCCATGTCTCTTTTCATTACTTCAGAAGGGATAGCTAATGAAGGGGATAAAATAAAAAAGAGTACATAGATATTATGCTTAACAATTAATAGCTAAGGTAGGAAGTCAGGAGATAAAAATAATGATGTACAATCAATTAATAGGGAGGTTTCCAGGTACACTTTCCTGTGGAAATTTGGAATTTAGGAGGGAGGGAAGAAAGTGATAAAGATCTGAAAGGTTTTGTTAAATGATATTCTAGACGGGGTGGGAGCACCAACATTCTGCAAGAAAGCTTTGGTGGCTGTGTTACCCAAAGTAGGTAAAGATCGTTCAGATCTGGCTTCATATAGACCATCATCAAGTTTTAAACCATGATTATAAAGTGATTATATCTATATTAACTAAGAGAATAGCAAAGGTGTTACAAAGCTGATAGCTATGGATCAAAGTTTAGTGGAGGGGAGGCAAACATTTGACAAAATTAACAAAACAATGATAATCCAGAGGGGAGCAGAGCATAAGAAAGACACCACTATAGTTGGTCAGTCAATGAACAAAAAACAATCAGTAGAGTCAGCTCGGATTTTATGGGCACTGCAATAACAGCATCTGTGCTCCATGACAGAATAAGAGGGTTAATAATGAGTATGTATGAAGGGACTGAGGCAAAAAAGTATGGTAGGAGTGTTCCTCTCTAACAAGCTGTGTTTGAACAGTGAAACCAGGCAAGGATGTCCTCTTTCCGAACTGTTACGTGCTTTATATTTACAGCCACTGGAAAAGAAAATAACATATTCAAAACTTCAAGGATATAAATAGTATGGTACTCAAGAAAAATTAGCTTTATTTATAAATGACATTATGTTGCCTTTGATTAATCCAGAAAAAAAACATTTTGGTCCTGTGGAACATTCTAAGGCAGTTTCAAGTCTTTTGGGAATATAAAATGAAAATAACGGCTACAGTTATTAAGCATGGATGAATTGGTTCACCAATACCCATACTTATGGGGCCATGACAAGAAATGGAATTGATTTAAATTCATTATGTAATGGTAGCTAAGGATTTGTGGGAAGAAACTAAAAAATAATACAGCAATTCCGAAAATGAAAACTGATTATGGATAAGGACAGTAAGAAACCAATATTGAAAACATTTTAGTCCTCTCAGTCTTATACACAGGTCAGGCATATTTTTATCAACTAGAGGAGAAGCTAAGAAGAAGGGAAGAGGGCAAGAATTAAGTAGGATATGCTGATTCTTCCCACAGAACAGGGTGGTTTATGGTTATGTGATCTGAAGGGCTACTTTAGAAATGCACAGTTAAAAACTGTACACATAACTCCAGCAAAATGTTGTTTATCAAGAGATAAACAGAAACTAGGTTTTTGGATGCAAATGCTTAAGAAAAATAAAAATTATGCACAATATTATATTCGTACATGTAGGAGAAAGTATTTAAAGAATTAAGTCAGTGAGAGAATGGAGAAAGGACATTTTACCAAAAGGTATGTCTGCAAGTAGGGGAATAGAAAATATGCAAGGGGGGGGGGGGGGGGGGGCTAGACTTTACTGCTGGAAATTAGCACAGGATCCAAGGTACTGGGAGCAAATAATTCAGAAAGAAAAGGTAACACAGTAGGATGAGGCTAAGCAGAAATTTGGACTGCAAATAGTGACTGCCTTATGTATCAGGGATTTATATCAGAGGACAGCAAAGTGGAAGGGATAGGGGAATGAATAAGTGACAGACAAGTCTATGGTAGAATTCTGGCTCAGTTTATAGAAAATGCTGTTTAAAGGTGGTTAATTAGTAGGGTATATAAAATACTGCATGATAACTACAAAAATCAATTAGGGGATGTTAGAAATAATTGGGGAAAAAAGAAAGATAATTTACAAAGATACAATGGAAAGAAATTTGTAAGGGTCACAAATAAACAACAAAATATTGAAAAATTAGGATTTTTGCATGGAAGTGTTTTCTTATCTATTTTTTTATATCCCAAGTAGACTTCAGATGATTTTTAATTAAGTTAGATCACAAATGCTGGAGGTCTGATGGAAAAGACAGAGGTAATAAGGAACATATTTTCTGGAATGTAACAAGCTGGCAGATTTTAAACATTCCCTACAGACTACACTGGCAGAAATGCTGGGGGAATAAATTGTAGTAGCTAAGGAAATTATTCTTTTGAGCTGGGATACAGGATGTGAATTGCCTAGCACATTAAGGCCATACTAAGTTTAATTCACTCAAGCCTAAAACATCTTTTCTGCATACTTCCAGTTCACACCCATTCCTTCTTATGGCATCCAGAACGTTTGGGGATCCGGTTTCAGGCAGTATTAGAAAGGGCAAGAAGTCATTTACAAAATGGCACTAACATTGTTAAACTAGGATGTCTTGCAGTGGATAAATTAATCTTTGCCACTTATTATTCATATTTTCAAATTTATATTCATATTTTCATAACTTAGAGACATATATGCTACTGAGGTGTATGGTGTGACACACCAGTGTGGGAGACATGACAATTATCTGTCAATGCTGGTTTATACCACTTTACACTGGAAATATTGCTAGTTGTTTGACAGTAATTATGAAAATAAGATGTGATGTCCGGCTAATACCCCATTGGGCTGCCACCAACACAATGTTCTCCACTTAAAACCTGGGTCAGTAATTAAGGAGCCACAATCCTCACTACTGCCTCTACTGTGGGAGCATTGTGGAAAACACCAGAGCACAGCGCACACAAGAGTAAACTTCCACAATTTCCCTTAAGAGCACAACAGGAACACGCTCTTTTTTTTCCCAGGACTGGACTATATACCTTGGTCCACCCCAAATATAATCCCTTCTTATACAGTTCAGAGCAATGTTACAGTTAAAGACCTCTAAATCACTCACACTCAAAATAAATTCAAATCTCACAAACTGAAAACACTTATTGGAAGCCTGACACAGTTTTCCAACTGTGTCCCCTCCCCAAGTACAAATGGTAAACACTGCCACCAGAGTCAGACAGAGCTACATGCCCTTCAAAAGGTGATCAATTATTAAAAATTAAATATCAAAGTAAATGATAGCTATGACCAAAAGCTGCATTCAAGGTGACCTGGGGAGTATCAAACAGGTATAAACACTCTCTAATCTCTAAAGAACACACTGATTGTCCAGCCACAATGTAAAGTAATTAAAAACATTTAATAATAAATACAATGATTACAAGAATGTAAATCAATAATTTTCAATAAACACCAGAATTCAATCACCAGAAATATAAAATTAAACTGTGGGATAGAAGTCAATCATTTTAGAAAAACTCTATCTAAATAACTAAACTTTCCTAATCTAACTCGAGAATACTGTCCCTGATCTAATCTAAGGCAAAGGCAGGTTTACAGTTCTAGTGAGTCCTGTATAAGCAGGGAGATACTCAACATAAGTTATTTACATTTTCAAAGATAGACATGCTGGCATACAATACAAGTTAATCTGAGAATATACACAAATCTCCTGCCAAACATGCTAAAATAGATGGCAATGTTTTCATTTTCTTCACATAAGCGATATTTCCATATGCATTTAACACTTCAAAAACCGAGTGTCTTGCAAAACTGTTGCATGACATTAAGTGAAACCTTAGATGTTATTTAAGAAAACTGTCTTTGATATTTGCACTACAGATTGCACATCTTAAGAGATATCCAGGATTATTTGTTTAGCTAATTATATAATTAAGCATATATTTTCATATTTCTACAAATATCTCAATAAAAATGCACTTACAAAGGAATTTCTTGTTGTCATGTAAAAGCTTATGTCTGGTTAACAAAAATGTTCTAACAATATATGTCTAGTTTGTTTGTGAAAGTATACAAAAATATAATTTGGAGTTTGTGTTCATTATATTATAGTATTTATGGAAAAACTATGAACCCACCAACTATTATCACTGCAAAAAATACTTACTGATAACATTACCATTTGAACACTTTTGATAGCTTTTATTGTTCACAAAATATTTACATTTGTTCATCTTATGTTTTTTTTAGTTTATTTTTCAGAAAATGCTATGGAAATGTATGATGTGTGGAGGCTGCTAGAGGTGTGACATTCCACACCACAAAGGCATTAATGTACCAAAAAAGCAATTACTAGAAAATGGAAATTAAACCTTATTTCCAGCATCAAGGAAGTTCTGGATATTGTAAAAGCGATAAAATAACTAAAGGTATTTTCTTTAGAAATAAATGGAATTTGTGGAAGCAATACATACAGAATAATTTTCAAGAGGAACAGTGGAGTGTAAGGTACTGCAGGAAATTTAAAGTGGAACCTGTGTGTTGAGAGACAGCCTTACAAGACTATCTGCAAATATATAGAGTTGAGTATATTTTTCTGTATTATTCTGTATTATAGAGCTAAACTGCTGCTTAGATATCTGTTGTCTTACTGTTCTGCAAATATACAGAGATATATTTTTTTGGTTTTATAATTTGCACTCTGATTCCTCACATCTCTGTTGAAACTGTCTTTCCCACCCACCCTCATTTTGGTTTCTATAGTTTGAGTTAGGTTCCCTTAATTTGACCTGTTAATAGCAGCAGTCTGCATTTAAAGTGGAACCTGTGTGTTGAGAGACAGCCTTACAAGACTATCTGCAAATATATAGAGCGGAATATATTTTTCTGTATTATTCTGTATTATAGAGCTAAATTGCTGCTTAGATATCTGTTGTCTTACTGTTCTGCAAATATACAGAGATCAGTATATATTTTTGGTTTTATAATTTGCACTCTGATTCCTCACATCTCTGTTGAATTTTTCTATTAGTTTGTGTTAGGTTCCCTCAATTTGACCTGTTAATAGCAGCAGTCTGCATTTAAAGTGGAACCTGTGTGTTGAGAGACAGCCTTACAAGACTATCTGCAAATATATAGAGCTGAGTATATTTTTCTGTATTATTCTGTATTATAGAGCTAAATTGCTGCTTAGATATCTGTTGTCTTACTGCTCTGCAAATATACAGAGATCAGTATATATTTTTTGGTTTTATAATTTGCACTCTGATTCCTCACATCTCTGTTGAAACTGTCTCCCCCCTCATTTTGGTTTCTATAGCTTGTGTTAGGTTCCCTTAATTTGACCTGTTAATAGCAGCAGTCTGCATTTAAAGTGGAACCTGTGTGTTGAGAGACAGCCTTACAAGACTATCTGCAAATATATAGAGCTGAGTATATTTTTCTGTATTATTCTGTATTATAGAGCTACATTGCTGCTTAGATATCTGTTCTCTTACTGTTCTGCAAATATACAGAGATCAGTATATATTTTTGGTTTTATAATTTGCACTCTGATTCCTCACATCTCTGTTGAAACTTGGTCCCCACCCCCCACCCCTCCCTGTTCTTGGTAGTAGTTTAAATTTGGTGGCTATTGCAGTGCCCGGCCCACTGTAGATTTGATCTAGGACACTCCCCCAGTCCCATCTCTTTACCGCATTCTACCTAATAAACCCTTTCGGCACTTGCTTTTAGTCCTTTTTAATTTAATTAATTTTTTTAAAACTGTGTGTGGACTAATATTGCTACATACTCAAGTGTGCCAGCTTGCACTGCATGCAAATTGTTTTTACTACTGTTTTTGCTACTTTTCTGAAAAAAAAAAAAAATTGTAAGCCTGTTTCCTACCTTTCCTGTAATTAGTGTTCCAGATACAGATTTGCTGTATCCAGGACTATTTGTAAGCTTCTGAGCCCCCCAAGCCTTTCTCTGTTGGAGGTAAGCCTTCTAGCTTATCAGTGGGAGTGGTAAGCACTAGGTAACCTGTCTACCACATAAGGAGTGATTCTGGCCCATAATTTGTAGTTATCGGCCGTTTGGGCGGTCTTCCATCTATCTCAACTTTCTGATTTGAAGGCCGGCATTTGCACTTGTTTCTGTCCTGTAACTCCTGGGCCCATCTCATTTGCTCACTCAAATATATATATATATATATATATATATATATATATATATATATATATATATATATATATATCTGCTTTTACTGTATTTGTGTCTTTTCTTACTTTATTTTGCCTTTGCGTCATCTTAAAAGTACTCAATTGTATTTATTACTGCTTGGTGTAACTCATTCTAAGCCTTTTAGTTTAAGCACTTGGGCTTCAGACCAGTTGTTTTACATTAAGAAGGTTTGTGGTCTGCACTGTAGTGGCAGAACAGGTAGCTTACATCCTTCTAAGTTGGGAACTGCTGATTGAGGGCTAAGTGTCTGTTATTAAAAGTGTATTAATTCTGGTTTAAGCACTTGGGCTTCAGGCCAGTTATTTTACATTAAAAGGGTTCGTGGTCTGCACTCTTGTGGGAGGAGAGGCTGGACTCTGCCTTTCTGAGCTGGGAATTTCTGGTTAAAGGCTTATAGTGCCTGCATATCTGAACTGTTTCTTACTGAAATTGGTGCATAGACTAGATCCAGGCCCGCTGAATCTAGTTTTGTTTGTATGCTTGTTATTTGTTTGCTTGTTATTTCCCTGAAACGCTAATTCCACCTAAAAACACGGCTTTTCAGTGCTTCTGTGGATCCCTAGTGATATCTGCATTGCTTACTGTACTTATTTCCTTGTTTCACTTGAAAGAAAGTTACTGTTTGTCGTTTTTGCATTTAAGTTACCTGTAACACATTGCATTTAAGATACCTGGCACTTGCTCACTAAAGCAATTATATAAGTCAGCACTAAAAAATTAAAAGCACTACACCCTCACAAACTCCCCTTGAGTACCTTGTTCCCCATTGGCCCTTTTTTTTCAATTATAAAGGAATTCCCAATACTATTGTAGCATGTCCAAAGGTCAGTCGTCAATCTCCTCTCCGGTCCAGCTGGTGAATCTGGGAATCTTGAGGCAATGTTACAACTGCCTCATGTACACAGACAACCCTCTCCTCCTCCCAACAAATTCCAACACATGTGAGAGATGCAACCATATAGCCATACTGGAGGCAAAGCTCACTCAACTCAGTACTGGCAAAACCAGTCAGGAGGAGAAGGAAATCACACTCACTACAATTCCAGTCTCACATAGACCTACCACGACAGCAAACCAAACACATAAACACACAAAAACATACTCGGAGGCTCTAGATAAAAATCTGCCTAAGCAGCAGAGACCTCCAAAGCAGACACCCAAGCAACCGCTACCCCAAAACAAAACACGTGCAACACATAGCTCACAAAGCCAGTGTGCCGAACAGTCACAGCCCTTAAGGCTAAACAACACACCTGATACACTTGTAATAGGTGACTCTGTCGTCAGGCACACTGACGTCCTGCTCACCAGGCTGAACAAGGAGAAGGTCACGGTGAGCTGCCTGTCGGGTGCTAGGATCCGCCACATAACACAAGCACTCAGGTCACTCCAAGGCAAGTACAAATATGACTCAGTCATTGTCCATGCTGGTGTGAATGACCTGAGACGTACCTCCCTGGACTACATGAAAAGAGACATAGAGGAGCTCTCTGAGCATGTAGCCCAGGCCGGTATGACCCTGACCTTGAGTAGCATCTTATCCTCACCAAGAATTATGCCACAATATGAAGACAAGATGATCAATTTCAACAATTGGCTTAAGTACTGGTGTCATTCAAAGGGGATCCAATGCCTGTCACCCTGGGATGACATGCTCGACAAGCCACGATGCTTCGCTAGGGACGGCTTGCACCTGTCACCCCTGGGCTTTCGGATATTGGAAAAGGCTCTTGCTACTACCCCCATAGTGCCTTTTTTAGGCAAGGCTCAAAAGACAAACCCACCTCCATAGGTATCACAAGGGATAAGAAACTAAGAGTAATGCTACTCAACGCCAGAAGTCTAAACCTCAAGATGCACGCACTCGAAACTCTCCTTAGCATGGAGAACATTGATATCTGTGCAATAACAGAAACCTGGTTCAAGGCTCCCGAGAGCACCCCAGCACTACCAGGTTATACCTCATACCATGCTTTTCGGCCCCAGAACTTGGACCGAACCACAAAAGGGGGGGGGGTATCAATATTCGTCAAAGATATCCACACCTCCAGGTTGGTGACACAGCACGAAGCATCAGAGACTATCCATGTGCAACTAACAGTGGGTAAAAGTAGCCATAAATGTAGATGTCTCAGTGTTTCTTCCCCCAGATGCCAGTTGCCCCTCTTGAGGCTAAATTTTTGGATAAATGCCAATGTTTCCAAAAAGTAGAAGGCAAACACAAAAATAGTAGAATGAGGTCTTATGTTCTGTGGAATTGGTTTAGGCATAAATGTAGGATTAGTTCTCATGACACCCTATCTTGATGGAAGATTAGAAGGGTTGCACTGCGCAGTTTTTCCATGACAGGTGTTGTAGATCTGCTGTTGCTGCTGGTTCAAACGGGAGGGAGTCAACTTTTCTAGCACAAAGTTCAAGTCCCATGCTGGTAATGGTGGTTATGTGATGTTCCAGGCAGTCAGTTGCAAGGTTTTAGGTTTGGATGCATGATGTTGTAGTTGTTCTGAGTTAACATCAACCTTCCATGCAAGGAATGTCATTGTGCAGAATAGAATTTTGAGCGGTGGAGTGGGAGCGAATAGATCTATTTTGTGGCATCCCCATTTCTTTGTGATAGCCTTAGATTCCAAAAAGTCATTCTGCATAGGGCATAGAATGATGACCTCCCTGTTGTTTGATGTACCACATGACTGTGTGGTGTTCTGTGTCCTCATCCAAGTGGCCTTTCTTTGAGGAATGGTCTGAATTTTGGATTGCCAGTTTTACCAGCATTTCTTTGGTTTATGTTGACCAGGAACTCCTGTTTAGGGCATGGGATTGGTGGTATTTCTGTTTCTTGGCTGTGCCCTGTGTGAGACCATAAATTTCTTTAGGGCACCACTGTAGCTTGTAATCTCATATGTGGGACCAAGATTATCATATATATGATGGATGCCATGAAAATTAAGCAATACGATTGCTGTTAGTTTGTTTGTTTGCTTTGTTAATGTTAAGAGAAAAAGGGGCTTTTCTTTTTTTTTTCTGCAGTTAGGAATGCCATTTGTTTTACTGCTGTGTCCAATTCGCCCATAAAGAATGTCCTTGTTGGGATGATGGTATCCTTTTGACTTTGTAAATTGACTGTGTATCCTTGCTTTGTGTAAGTAGTAAATTGTTTGTAAATCTGTTGTCAGCTTGCTTTTTGTTGTCCGCTTGTAAACAGCAGTCCGTCCAGTATATGGATAAATTTGGATTCCCTGTACTCTGCTGTACTACTTACTGATGCCAGGCATTTTGTAGATACTGTGCAGTAGATAAGCCAAAGGGCAATGCTGAGAATTGATAATGCTCTGATCCTGCAAGAAATCTGAGGTATCTTCTGCAACTGATATTTGGTACTCTTCCCTCTCTCTCATTTTGTTAATTCCGCTATCTGCTGCAGAGCTTCTATTTTTGATTTGGAGGCAGGTTTGCCTGACGACAGGACAACCCATTTGTTATGACTGCAGATGCATCCATGAAGGACATCTGCCTTCCAGTTTATAGCCTGCTACAGACCACCCTCCCAAACCCAGGAACCCCACTCGGCCTTCCTGAGAACACTGGAAAATATGAAGGTGTCTCCAAACACCATTATCTTGTGCGACTTCAACTACCCAAACATAGACTGGGAGCATTACTCTAGCTCCAACACCCTAGCCCAAAGGTTCCTAGAATTTATAAGCTCAAATGCTATGGAACAACTTGTTACCACTCCCACAAGAGGAGAAAACATACTGGACCTGATCATCACCAACATGGGGACTCTATGCTCCAGACCAGAAGTGTATCCCTCACTGGAAAGATCAGACCATAAACTAATCTCACTGGATATTCACATCCCGACTCCACCCCCTGCCCTGAAAACCACAGTGAAAAACTTCTCTAAAGCAAATTTCACACTCCTCAAAACCGAGGTGGAATCCTTCAAAGCCCCCGTGCCTGTGGAAAATACGGCCCAGACTGCAGAATCCTTTATAAATGCATTCTATGAACACCTTCAAGAATGCATGGATCATGCAATCCCAAATAAAACCAAGACCCAATCCTCCAAAGGCAGACGTCCTGTCTGGTGGACCCCAGCCATAAACAAACTATACAACAGAAGGAGGAAGCTACTACACGATAGAGCAAAATCCCAAAAAGGGAAGGCATCTCTGATCAGCATTAGCAAAAAACTACGGGCACTCATAAAATCATCTAAGGCCAGTTTCAAGAGAAAAATTGCACAGGACACTAAGGATAATCACAAGGCTTTCTTTAGTTATGTTAGGAACCTGGGTGGGAATTCCCAGATATGCTCAGAATTAGTCCAAAATGACAAAAAATACACCGAACCCACAGACCTTGCCAACACCCTAGCTGACAGGTTCAGTGCAAACTCCCCCCACCACCAAAATGGCAAATATCTATCCTAGCAGAGTGCTGCCCCCCTGACATCTCAGATGCTCAGGTAAGAGCTGCCCACTCCAAAGCAAAAAATACAGCATCAATGGGACCAGATGGTGTCCCGGGCTACGTCCTACATGAACTCCAAGAAGAGCTAAACCCAAACATAAAACTACTGTTCAATCTCAGCCTTACTAAAGGATATGTACCCAAAGAGTGGCGTACAGCAACAGTGGTCCCTCTCCACAAAGGTGGTGCCTCAACGGATCCTGGAAACTATCGCCCCATAAGCCTGACTAGCTTGGTCTGCAAAGCTATGGAAAGGATCATCATGGACCTCATAAATAAAGATATTGGGGACCTACAGACACTGGATCCTACCCAGTTCGGCTTTGTTAAGGGCAGATCCTGCCTCTTAAACCTGGTTGATTTCTTTGAAACAGTCACCAAGGCCATTGACGAGGGGAAGGTGGTCCACACAGCCTACCTGGTCCTTGCAAAAGCCTTCGATACAATACCCCACTCAGGCATTATAGATAAGCTCACCAGCTTAAATATAAACCCCTATGTCATTAGATGGGTTGCAAACTGGCTCAAGGACAGAACCCACATGGTTAGAATTGCTGGAGCCATGTCAGACTCCAAACCAGTTACATGTGGCATCCCACAAGGCTCAGTCCTGGGACCTCTCTTGTTCGGTATATATTTCTCGGAGGTACAGGCCAACACGGAAGCACTGTGGCTGACCAAGTTCGCAGATGACTGCAAACTGGGCGCCATAATCGACTCTCCAGCCAACACAAGCATCCTACAAAAGGGCCTCATAGAAACAGACAACTAGTGCCAGAGCCATGGCCTCAAGCTAAACGCCAAAAAGTGTATAGTCATCCCCTTTGGCAAAAACAAAGTGCCCACAAATTACCACATAGGTGGCAATCCATTAAGTACAGAAGAAGTAATTAGGGACCTGGGGACCCAAGTTGATAGCAATCTCTCTTTTGACAACCACGTGGCCAAAGTGGTCAGAAAAACATTTTATATAGCCCACCTAATCACGAAGGGATTCACATCTTGATCAGGGGAGGTCATCGTGCCTCTTTACTCATCCCTCATCAGGCCCATAATTGAGTACAATGCCCCTTTTGGGGTGTACCTTACCAGATACCTGCAGCAACTGGAAAGACCCCAAAAGTACCTCACCAAGAGGATCACAGGGCTCAAACAGATGCCATATGCTGCCCGGTTAAAGAAATTCCAGCTCTACTCAGTGGCATACCACCTGCTCAGAGGCGATCTGTGCCTGATGTATAAAGCCACGTCCAACCCGGAATTAATGGACATGCTGCACCTCAGAAAATCCAAATCCCATCGAGCTACAGGCTGGAGAGACTTGAACCTCAGCGCTGAAATAAATAGGACATACTGGAGGGACAGATTCATAACCCAGAGGCTCCCTTCACTCTGGAATAAAATCCCAGTCCAGGTTAGGCAGAGTCCCTCATTGACTCTCTTCAAGAGGAATCTTGATGAGTGGATGGGAGATCGTAGGTTTACCCCGGGTATCACTTCTGTGTCACTGTTAGACAGAGGCACAGTACACTAACCTCGAAAAAGGGCATAGCAAAATTAATTTAAAATGGGTGGCGAAAGCCAAACACACTCTGGCTAGGCTTATAAATGCCCTAGGGCAGACAGCCTAGTATGAACCTATGAACCTATGAACCTATGAAATGAGCATGTTGTATAATGTTGGAGTGGATGAAAACTGTTAAAACACATGCATATATACATATATGCGTATATAGGTGCACAATCAAAATTTCGACATTTACAACAACAACAAAAAAATAATTTAACATTGAAAGTCAACGTCAAATTCCCGCATGTTAAGTAGGTGAAAATGAAGTCTATACAGGAGCAAAGATAAGTGTAACTCCTACACTGCAATCCACATTTTTTGACAGGGCAAGCCCCCCTGCACCCCCCCCCACACCCCCTGCAAACTATATATTTCAACTCCGAGATCCCACTACAGTGAGGAAAGAGATTCCCAAGCCTGGCTGTACTACGATCTCTAGTCCTAACATTGAGTACACATCAGTGAATGCAGAGTGGCATTCTCTGATATGTACTCTCGCACAATTAACGTTCGGAAACACGGGAATTAGCCAACTGCCGTTTGGCATTCCTGTGTTCACCGAACCTATATTCTACATTTTGAAAGTAAACCGTGTACACAATATATATGCGTATGTATGTATAAAATATAGATATATATATATATATATATATATATATATATATATACACATATACACACACACCAACATACATACACATAAGTATATCTATATATATATACATAGATATATATATATATATATATATATATACATATATATATATATATATATATATATATATATATATATTATGGTATAAAAACTCTCTGATCATGCGTGAAGAATACTAATACAGCCGACTTAAACATTTCAAAATATAGAAGAATAAAAAACACGAAGTACCAAATTTCAGGAGTGGTGTAAAGCTTTCGTTCTTTATTTTAGGAGCAGGTGTAAAGCTTTCGCTCTTTATTAGTGTTATCTTGTCTTTTCTTATTGGCCAGCTAGTTGCTTGCACACTCTTATTTAACTACTGCTCCAGTGTTCATTGTTTTGTCTGATGAAGTTCTTCACACTAATAAAGAACAAAAGCTTTACACCTGGTCCTGAAATTTGGTACTTCGTGTTTTTTATTTTTTATTCTTCTATATTTTGAAGTGTTTAAGTCGTATATATAATATATATATATATATATATATATATATATATATATATATATATATATATACACACACACACACATACATACACATAAGCATATATGTATAGATATATATATATATATATATATATATATATACAAATATATGTAGATAGTTAGATATGATATATATATATATATATATGGGTCCCCTTCATATGATCAAACTTTCAAAAGTTCGACTTTCATATGGCCGAGACCATATGATCAAACTTTTGAAAGTTCGAACGTTCCTAACAGGGATCGCCATACAGTGTGGAATGGGAAGATTTCCCTTTTCCACACTGTAGTGCGATCTCGGAGTTGGTATATGTAAAGAACAGAGGGTGTGGGAGGTGCAGGGTTGATTGTCCCCCTGCTAAAACCTTTCAGGTAATTTTTTTTTCTTTTTTTTAACTTTTTTATTAGATGTTCGAACTTTCAAAAGTTCGATCATATAGTCTCGGCCATTATGAAAGTCGAACTTTTAAAAGTTCAATCATCTGAAGTAGACCCATACATATCGAAATTCAGTATTTCAAGCCCATAAAGTGGAATCCTGAAAACAACGAAACCTCAGAAGCATGAAATTCAAAACCTCGCACACTGGAGATTTTGAATTAGCGCTTCCGTTGTTTCGCTGTGGTTGTGGATTCAGGTATGTGTCTATTTGTTAAGGGTTTTGGGTAGGGGCTGTGGTGTGTGTTATGGGGTTTTGTTGCTGTGATGTGTGTGCGCGAGGAGAATGTAGCTTGTGTGGTGGTGTTTTGTGTGTGTTTGTATGTAGTGCGACCTCGGAGTTAGAATATTTAAGTAGGGGGGGTATGGCCCCCACATGTGTGGTCCAGGGGTGCTTGCCCCCCTGCTTTTATGTAGCAGAGAGCTTGTGTTTGTGTGTGGGGAGGAAGGTGTGTGTGTGTGTGTATGGAGTAGAAGCGCTAATTCAAAATCTCCGGTGTGCGAGATTTTGAATTTCATGCTTCTGAGTTTTGATTGTTTTCTAGTTTTGACTTTATAGCTTCGAAATACTGAATTTCGATATTTCAGTATTTCGAGGATATAAAGTGAATATATATATATATATATATATATATATATATATATATATATATATATATATATATATATATACACATCACACACACACACACACACACACACACACACACACACACACATAGATAAATAGACATACTGCATGGGAATAACAATAGGAGCTGCTACTATGTTTTGTTTTTTTTAATTAATTTATGTAATATCATGTTACTGATTAAAATAAAATGATTTAAAAATGTTTAGAGGATATATAAATTGACACATAAAGGTGCCCATAAAACACAAGACATAAAAAATAATGCGGTAATACAGTAAACAAAAACAAAAATACTTTTTTTCTTATGAAAAATAAGAACTCTCTAAACATGATTCTACCACAGCTTCAGCATAAGAAGATAATAATAAGAAACATAGAATGGAAGGGCTAAAGGTCTATTCTGTAATTTGGAATTTGAAGAAAAAGAATGATGGAAGCCCTCTGTTAGCAACTCATTACAAGAGAAAGACAGAATCTGCAAAACAAGGGCAGAGACAGAAAGGAAGGAAGGTGCCAAAATGCCTTGCCAACAAGCATTACACTAACAGAACAGGAATTATCACCCCTTTGGAAGGAAGCAATCAGGCATGTACTTAGAAAGCACAGGGAGAAAAATACGGTTACCTCAGAAAGAGAAGGAATACTACATGGATAGAGTAAGAGGCAACAAAGACAGTGAGAAAGTTCAAAAGGTACAGTTAATGCCAATAAGAAAAACTTCGAAGGAGGAACCTAAAGAAGAAAAAAAATAATTTAACTCCTATAACACAACAATACAGAATTCACCAGAAAAGAGGAAACTATGTAAAACAATAAATAAATCAATAAATAAATCAATCAACCTGCAATATAAATCATGAAATGGAAAAAGAGAATTAACAGGAGAAAAACACTTCAGGGTTTAGTTGCAATAACCATATTTTAAAGAAAAAAGGCATAAAAGAGAACAAGATTATGTCAACAACATTTTAATAAAACATGCTCAATTAGCAATCCCAGCACTGAAGGAGACAGGCAAAGAAAACAAGGAGGAGTGAAGGGGAGTGGCCCACTTGCCTCTTCTGGGTATGGTGGGTTGATATGCACTCATAGGAACACACAATGTTGTGATCTCCCTGGTTCAGTCTGAAGTGACCACTACTCATGCTGAGGGATACCTGAAAACACACCCCTTGAAGACAAGAGAGAACACCCCCTCAGACAGCAAATTGCATATCCCTTCCTATCACCTTCCAAGTGCATACAAAGACAGCAATGGGGAGAAAAACTGGAAAAATGCTTGAGACACCCAGATGGCTACCTGAATAATGACTCTTCTCAGATGGCTCTTGCCTAGAAATGACAGCAAATGAGTTGATTACCCAACGGAGGGTCTGATGACCAGCTGGCACCAGTGGCAATTAGTCACAAAAAAATACTTAAGTAAAGCAAGTTGAGTTTTCAATGCGTAATTATGGTTTTACTGCAACAATTAACTGCAGAGGTGGAGAAAAAGCAGTTTTTATTGGACAAAGGGAGGGCTTAGCAGTCTCAGAAAACTCTATGTGGCAAGCAATTCTAATGCCCAGCGGCATAAGTCCTAGTGCTTTCCTGCAGCCAGAGCTCTTTAACCCATTAACAAATGTCTACTTTCCAAAAGACCATCCTTCAGTTACTGTCTTGGGCTGTTTTTGCTGTTTGTATATAAAAACATGTATCTCCAAAATAGTTCAACATTACTCATGAAATTGTCAGGGAATGTTGCTGGCATACACCATGCAACTTTAGCTGCAAAATTATCTATATCACTTCTTTATACTGGGTCCACAGCATCAAAGAGACAAGAGGAGTTGCACAGTGGACTTAAATGAACAAAAAAATTAAGTTTTATGTATTTTTAGGCAACACATAAAAATAAATAAGATCATTTTTACAGAGAAACACATTCTCTATTTTTAGACCTAAAATCTCACCAAAAATGCATATGTTTTTGAGCTTTTGTTTTATTTTACTCTGAAGAGACCACTGAATTTGCTGCTTGTCAGTTTCCAAAAGCCACTCAGATCCAAATTTCACACTAACTTTAAACTGCAAAATGGAATAGTCCCAGTGTTTCTGTATTTCACAAAACCTAACAGTATACAGGGAAACTAACAGAATCCGCATTCTGTCACTGGAAGTAAAATATGGATGTTCTGTTGTAATATATAAAACAGTAGAAAATATCACTTTTTTTCTGAAAAATGGCTTTATTTTTTATTCTCAAATCATACCGATACATATATGCAATGACCCAAGTTCTCTGGGTTCATCTGCACAATGCACATGTTTGTCACATGCTAATCGACAAAAACAGAATATCAAAATGGGGCTGCGCAAGACTACTGTTGGCAGCTAGCATTAAAAGACCTTATTACTCTTACTACATGAAATATTTCTTAGGTTTAATACATCCTGCCCTTCAAACACAAAACACGTGCCCCTCAGACAAAAAAAACAAGATTAGCTGGTGATTCCAAATGTAAAAACAAATACACTACTTTATATTTATGTAGTGCAAGTACAATATATTAGTCTCAATAAGGGGCATAAGCCCAGGGGATAAAAACATTCCATACCCAAGAGAAATAAATAGGATTTTTACATCTCATTGAAAAGGAGTGTTTTATCCCAATAAAATAAGTATTCTAAGCCATTATTGTACTTTGCATATTGAGCAGAGGTTCAACACAGCACCAATAAAGGAAATGGACTATAATGCAAATTGTACAACAACTGGCCAGTAATATTCAAAAAAGAGCACACTGAATGATCAGCCCAACCAGCATGCCTATTGTAAATCCAAGAATATATACCAATGGAAAAAAGTCCGGTCACCCGGACTTTCTTCCATTAGTATATCCCATAAAATGTTTACTTTCTTTCTTTTTTTTTTTTTACAAATTTACAAAGCCGAAGACCTCAAATGAATGAGGGAGGCGGCGCAGAGAAAAATAAGAGGATAATCAGGTACGTTCTGCAAAACTAAAGAAACTACCTGAACATTAAAAGTCTCATGTTTCTTTTTTCTTAATAAATTAATTAAAAAAAAAAAAAGCAACAGAGATCTTCCTTTCTCTTTTGCTTCCTTTACACAGCACTGATGTACTGGGTAAGCGTGGGAACGGAAGTTCCATACTCATGCTCAGTACATCAGGAAAGCCCCAGGATACCAGAGAAAATGGGGAAGGGCACCACAGAGGCATTATACAAAGACATTACTTGAGAAAAGTAAGTACTTTTTTTCTAAAGTCATCTCACTGTATAATAGCAAGAACCGACTCAGTGGTGTAGTATATTGAAGATTTACCCATGGTTGGCTTTATTTAATCACTTGGGCTTCACCCTCATGATTAAACCACACCAACCGTGGGTAAATCTTCATTATACCATGACCCCTCATTAATATTCCAAAACGTGCATGCTGAATGGCCAGCGTGCACGTTGTAAATCGACTTATACTAATGGAAAAAGGTCCGGTCGCCCGGACTTTTTCCATTAGTATAAGTCTCTTTTAAAACACTGTCTTGCTATGTTAAAAGAGTTTAACATAGCGACACAGGTTTAAAAAAAGCAACGGAGATCTCCGTTGCTTATTTTAAAGCTGTCTTGCTATGTTAAACCCATTTAACATAGCGAAACAGTAAAAAGCAATGGAGATCTTGCTTCCTCCGTTGCTTTTGGCCACAGCTCTGATGTACTGTGTAATCATGCGCAGTACATCAGAACTGCCGCAGATACCAGCCAGCTGCGGAAGGGCAGCAAAGAGGCATTATACAATGCCATTATTTAAGAAAAGTAATTATTTCTTTTCTTAAATAATGTCATAATATAATAGCAATAACCCATGCCTGGGTGTGGGTAATGCGGGATTTACCCACGGTTGTCTTTGTTTGGTCCCGAGGGCGAAGCCATGCCAACCGTGGGTAAATCCCGCATTACCCACACCCAGGCGTGGGTTATTGCTATAATAAAAACAAAAAACGGAGGAGAAACCACGCTGCAGCACAAAACTAAATGATTAAGCACTTTTCATTTATTTCAATAAACAAACTTTTGTTTATTGAAATAAACAAAAAGCGCTTAATCATTTAGTTTTGTGCTGCAACGTGGTTTCTCCTCAGTTTTTTGTTTTTACAGTAGTTTGTTCTTGTCTGTTTAAATCTTCAATAAACCAGACCAACGTCTTTGGTTATTGCTATAATATCCTGCTGAGGCAGCAAACACGTTTAAAACTAGAAATTATGTACTCACCATAATGATGGATCTTCACTATTTCTAATCTGTCACCTGCGACTGATGTGTTATCACTGCAAGGTGAATCTGATAAGGCAAGCTGACTCCCCTTTAACTGAAAAAGCTCCTTCCCTGCTCCCATACTGCAACCGTTGCTTGTGCATTCTTAGATTATGTTTTCTGCATAACCCCTTAACATGGCAGATATCAGTCACTAGCAATTTGAAAATGAGAAATGGACTGGCCTCAGGCTAGGTCTAATAGATCTGTCAAGAATAATAAAGTAGCATGTGAATCTGGCTTGAGAGCAGGGAAGTTTGTCAAAGTGGACAGAGTAAATATAATGAAGATCCACCATTATGGTAAGTACATAAATTCTGCACCTTCTGCATTGTCCCACTGTACTTGGAAATCAGGCCAATCATTGAGTGTAATACCCCTTTCAGTATGTACCTTTCTAAAAACATGTCATAGCTGGAATGACCACAATTTAGTCTCAGTAAAGGGGCTAAATTGTAAAGATTATGTACACTGTCTCAAAGAATTGCCCCTATTCTTGTCAGTATTTCACATTATCTAATTCATCCACTTCAAATAATATGACAGATTTAGCAACTACACAATCTCCTGGGTGGAATCATGACAGGATGCCCTTAAGGATGGCAACCCTGAAGGAAGACCTAGACCAGCAGATTACATCCAATTTATAATGTCTGGCAACGGTGTGCAACATAGTCCAAGTTGCTGCTGCTGAACAAATACCATCAACTGATGAGTTTCTGAAGAAAGCTGTAGAAGTTGCAATGGATTTTGTGGAATGAGCTTCTAGTTTTACCAGTATGGGTTTCCTATTAGACTGGTATACAAAGCATATACAATCTATTTGCTACCTGGACAAAGTTATTTTGGAAACCTTTTGCCCCAGTCTGGAAAATGCATAATACATGAACAGTTGGCTGTCTTCCCTGATTACTCTAATTTGACGTAAACAAAAACATAACTGTCTGTGAACATCAATATGTGTAGCAAGTATTTTCTCTTATTAGAGAACTTCAGGAAAAAGACAGGAAGATTAATAGTTTGATTAAAGGAAAAATCTGAGGAAATCTTTGGTATAAAAGACAGTCTGGTTCTAAGTGACACTCTTCCCTTGTGAAAAAGTATATAAAGTGGTCTGGAGGAGAGGGAACATTCCTGTAAAACCCATCACGTGGAGGTGACAGCTACCACAAATAATGTCTTTGAGGAAATAAATTTCAAGTCAGCAGAAGAAGCCGATTCAAATAGGGAATGGGTCAATGACTTTAGAAACAGAATGACATATCAAAAGTAGTACAATCTATAGTAAGAGGGTGTTGTAGAAAGAAGATTTTGAGAAAGGTTTGTCTGAACTTTTGTGCTGCTAAGGGTGAAGAATGGAATCGTTGATGAAAACTGAAAATGACGGCCAGATGCACTTAGATGATAGAGTAACTGCAACCACAGTCAAAAAGAGAAAAGAGAAACTGTAAAACTGAAAGGACTAGAGGTAAAAAAAAGGATACTGTACTCTTTGAAGCCCGCAATGAAATTGTCTGTTTACTTTAGTAGAGCTTGAATTATTACTGTGCAATGGAAAGACTTTAAACAACACTCTGGAAATATAATGGGGATCTTTACCCATCACTGGAACTGGTGAAACTACATGAATAAACTGACAGAAGACATGGTTGAGGCATGCTGGACAGGTGGAAAAGGAGATCTGACGGCAGATCTAGAAGACAGGGCTGTTTCTTGAGGCGAGGCTATAGCAAGAGGACTAAAGGAACTAAATGTGTGTTGGCCAAAAGGTGGGGGTGCTATGAGGATTACTGAAATCTCCCACAGAGAAGTATTCTGAATGAATTTCATCACTTGTGGAATAGAAGGAAAGGTATAGAATAGTCCAGGTGACCACTGACAGACCAGAGTAAAAGAACTGATATGACTGTAGGATACTGGGATTAACTGGAAACAACTGGAATGAGACTGGAATGAATGTCTTTATTTGTCAACTACCCATAACTGTGCTGAACAGGTGTCATTCTCTCCTTTATGGGCCAAATCATCTTGTACTTTTCAGAATAATGTCTGCACACATTGTAGTATGGTTAAGAATGCTTTATTGTATACAGTGAAGGGTAGATGTCAAAAATATCCGAATACTGTTTCCAATAACAGTGCTGAAAAACTGAAACAGTCCTCTGCATTCATATTTATGTTCACATTCCTTTGATAAACTGAAATAGTCCTCTGCATTCACATTCTTTATATTCCTTTCCACCTGAACAGTTTAATAAATATTCTGAAACGCTGGATATTTGACCTGATTTCTGCACTCATATCCAAATGTCTGTACTGCCTTTTGGGGACTGCACTGCCATGACTATCTACATAACAGTCCAAATGAAATAACCTAACTAACTGTATCTGAAGTATTTCCTAATAATACCAAAACCCTGCAAATCTCTACATGCCCTCTTAGCCTTGGTTCTCCAGCCTTGTACCATACAAACAAATGTGTCTGTACTTAAATGTACAACACATTCTGTTGCTATCAGTATTCTTGACTGAAGGTTCTTTTCACTGACTGAAAGAGCATTCAATGAAACTGTATGCAAACTGTGAATCCTGCTTTAATATGGCTGCATTTCTAGACTTATGCAAAGAGAACACTGCATTTTTGTACATGTAAATGATACCTGATCTAACACCTCCTCCTGAGATACCAGAACACACACAGGTATCTTTTTCTGTAATTATTTTAAAATATGAAATATAAAATGAAGACACAGGCCTAAACTCACATTTTCAGGCCTATGCAAGGTCTATTTTACTAACTGTATTTATCTAGGATTTATTTTGTAACAATTATCTCTGAAATTACTGAAATGGGATTTACTTCTGTAAGTACTTTATACATCTATTAATATGGTCTCCAATGTATACTATAATGATCACTAGAATTAATATAAAATATGTTTTATCTAGTAAATAAACTTGCAGTTTTAATTTTGACCACACAATGTCACTTTTTTCAATAATAAATCTTTATTGTTTTACCAATTGTTCATACAATATTAAACAAAAAGCAAACAAATAATATCCAGATAAAGCTTCTAACAGCCATACTACAATATATGTACACTATTTACATGAATGCTTCCATCAGTTAAACAAAATCAATAAAGAGGAGAAAGGAACATCTGACAAACAGAATCAAAAGATCTAATATCATTATAATGAATTATTATTACTAACTTTCAAATTAAGTATGCATATCCAGGGGTTAAAATGGATTTAGTACATTAAGCCAATACAATGTTGAAAATTTGTTCCCATATTTTCGGATTATTTATACTTCTTCTATGATCTTTAATTAGTAGTTTGTGTGCTAAAATATGTTTCATCGCTAAACTTTTAAAGTTTTCCCATGAAGTTTGAGATGAATTCAACCAATTTGTAGCTATATAAAGTTTCATTAACAAGAAAATATTTAAGTATAATCATTTGGGTTCTATCCAAGTTATTGGGAGGGATATGTAAAATCATAAATTCCCAAGAAAGTGTAGAATGTTGATAACCCATCTTTTGTAGTTGAATTTTTAAGGAGTTCCAACGTTAATATATACATTTACAGCTCCAGAATATCTGCAAGGGATCCGCCGTTTGATCTTTACAGTATGGACATTTAAGCGAGTTTTTAGAGTTGAATTTATGCAAGCTAAGACATGTGTAGTAGGCATTATTACATATCAATTGGGTAAATATTAACTTTTGAAAAGAGATTGAGTTTATTGTTAAGTTAATTGCTTTTAATATTTTATTTTCTTCTATCAATGGTAGTTTTTCTTTCCAATATTTTGACAAGAGTATTTGATTTTGGTATTTCAAATCTTTACCAGTTTACTTGTAGAAGTTATAAATTTGATATCCTGTCTAAGAGTTAACCATAAATTTAAACAGTTAGTTACAGTTTCGTCATTTATTCTAAAGTCTCTGAAGTAACTTATGGAAAGATCCTTTAATTGTCTCAGTATGATTAAGTAAGATTTAGGGAGATTCATCCCCTGTAATATATCACGTGTTGAAAGATTAAGATATGGGTACATATCAAATAAAGTTAGATTAACTATAAGTGGATATTTTTTAAGATCTATTAATTGATTATTGATTTTCAGGTTCGGGTTCTTATGAAAGGGTTGAAAAATCATCATATGTTGCAAGAGATTTCATGATTGGAAAAAATTTTGTATTAAAGTTATATATACTCTAATGTGCTCCATTAAGGCATATAATTTAAGCACATCTTTGCTTAAAAAAGGTAATGCTTTAGGATTAACATTCAAACTTACAACATGTTTATGATTCATAACCACTCATTTAGGTGACCATTTATTACTTGATATCTCATAGTTAGCTATTCTTAAAATTCTATTAGAATTTATTATTAAATAGTATATTTCAAAATTAGGTAAATCTAGGCCTCCTTTATTTTTCGGAGTCATCAATTTATCATATGATATTCTAGTTTTCCTAGGTTCCCATATAAATTTAGCCAATTCCGTATGAATTTGTTTGAAAAATTTCTTAGGGATTAACACTTGAGTAGCTCTAAAGATGTATAAAATTCTGGGTAGCACATTCATTTTAATAACTGAAACCTTTGCCATTGTTGGTAATTTCAAATTATTCCATCTTCTTAAGTCAGACAATATATGATCCCAAAGCAACTTAAGATTATTCACATATAAATCTCTGTTATCTGTGGAAAAGACAACACCCAAATATTTTATTTTATCTTCAGATTTAACTTGTTCTACCAGTGGTAAAAAAGAAAAAGGTTTTGGGGTGTTTAGAGGAAATAAGTTGTTTTTTTAAGGTTTATTTTGTAGTTGGATATCTCTGCAAAATCATCCACTGCTTTTAATATTTTTTTGGTGTCTGAAACTGGTGTCATGCAATAAATGTTGAGATCATCAGCAAAAGCAGCCATAGATATTTTAGTACCATAAATTATTGGGGCACTGTGGTATATATTTTGTTTAATATGTAAAAATAATGGTTCTAAATATAGATTAAATAATATAGGAGACACAATGTCACTTTTTATGGTTTGTTTGGATTGAAGTCTCCTAACTTTATGACTTAATCATAACTGGGCAATTCTTTAATGTGGTAAAACTCGTAAATTCTCTTTTTTTACACCTATAATATATGTGTCTTGAAGCATAACTACCATATACTGTATTAACCTGTGTTTGTAAATCTTTAGCTAGATCTGTTACTAATAATCTTGTCTATTTAACTTTTTTTTAATTTCTTTGTGCTGTAACAGTAGAAGCACCTTTACTAAAACCTATGCTTTCTGTATTTCAGATCTATACCTCTGCATACCCTGTCAGTGCTTTTTTATCTTCCTGGCTAATGTACAATAATTATTATATAAGGTGCACTATATTCTGTAAATTAATTAAATTAATCCTGACTTGTTATTCCTTGAGTATATTAAATAACTATTACTCCTTATTCTTTAGATAAATTATCTTATTGAGCCTGCCAAAAATAATTCTGTCACTTTACCCTTAAAACTAATGACTGAATATTGTGAAGTGTGATGTAGTAATGGTTTTAAAAATGTATGATGTAATAAGCCTGTTACAAATAATTCTGTCACTTTACTCTTAAAATGAATGACTAAATAATGTGAAGTGTGATGTAATTGTATGCTGTAAACTGTTTACTAATGCTGTCAGAAATGAAATTTGACTGAAATCTACTATACTGAACTCATAACTGAGTATGAATGTCATATTCTGAAACTTGACTGAAATTTACACTAAAGTGATACATATTTATGCTGAACATCTAAAATAGCTGTGTATAAATGTTATATTCTGGAAAAGTACAGTTGTGTACACTTACCATAAATGTAGATGTTCGAGTGTATTCACTGTTGCAGTCATTATAATCTGCTGGCAGGTTGCTCTCAGTCGGCCTGATTAACAAAGTCTTGGGTCCTGCATTGGTTGCTGTCCCTTCTTCCATGATGTCAGGGGTATAAAACATGCAGCCAATGCCATTACATCAGTTTTTCTTGCCCCGGATGTCAGGTCCCCCCAAATGGGGAGCAAAATAAAATTAAAAACACAAAAATATACCTCCAACCAAAAGCAAATACCCCAAAAAGGCTTTTAAGCATAGTAAAAAAAAGCAGAGGCATAGTAAGAGAAAAACAGGGGGGAGGGTAACCAGGACTGCAACAGTGAATACACTCAAACATCTACATTTATGGTAAGTGTACACAACTGTACTATGTTCTTCGTGTTTCACTGTTGCAGTCATTACATTTGGGTAGATTCCCAAAGCTATGGTTGGGAGGATGGATTTATACAGCATTAGGACCAGCTATAAGGCCCTGCAAAACAGCAGTGGCAAAGCCAGCTCTAGATTTAGAGAAAACTGGTAAGTAATAATGCTTGGTGAAAGTATGAATTGAACTCCAGGTAGCAGCTTCTAGAATATCCCTGGTAGGAACACCTCTGAGAAAAGCTGTAGAAGTAGATGTAGCCCTGGTGGAATGAGATCTGATCCCCTGGGGGATAGGTTTTCCATGGTGCTTATAGCAGAAATGAATGCAATGGCTTATTCATTTAGGAAATATTTGTTTTGAAATAGCCTTCCCCTCTGCCCCTGCAGCAAATGCCACCAGCACAAAAAACGAATGACAAACCAAGTAACCAAAACTAAACTAAAACAACACAAAAACAATCCAAGGTTTACAAAGGACAAGTTGACAGGTTTAGACAAACAGAAGGCACAAGACAACTCCACCACTGACTAGGGTTTTTGTCTGAGCTGCTTCAATAAATACAACAAACATCAACAATAAAATTGAAATCAATTTCAATTTGATTATTAAACAACAACTTAAAAAAAAAAAAAAAACAAAAAAAAAAAAAAAGCAAAAAAAAAAAAAAAACAAGCAAAAAATCAAACATATCTATACTAAAATCCCTATATAAAAAAAAAAAATATTCATTTAAAACACTATTCTATATGAATATACATAACATACATAACATAAACAACATATAATATAATATCATATTGTCTATATTCAACAGTTGTGTTGTTGTTTCAATAAGTAAGTGTAACCAGTCATTATCAATAATTGATTTTTGTTTTTATTGTGTCAGCTCCAACACAACACACACTCTGAAGATTCTCAAAAAACCTAGGTCAGTGGTGGAGAGTTGTGCCTTTATCTGTTATAAACCTTGGTGTAACTTCGTGTCCTTGTGGAGTTTTGAAATGCCACCAGCAGTTGTTCAGATTTTCTTCAAGATTTAGTCCTGTAGAATCTAAGTTGTCTGTGCACATCCAATGAATGCAGAATCTGCTCCCCCTTGTTCTGTGGATTGGGAAAGAAAGTTGGCAAATGAATGGACTGATTAAGAACCACACTGGATACCACCTTGGGCATGAAGGATGGATTGATCCTGAGTGACACCCTGTCCGCATGAAAGATGGTGAAAGGCTCCATTGCCATAATGGCCTGTAATTCAGATATCCTTCAAGCTGAAGTGATTTCTAAAAGGAAGGCTGTCTTCCAAGAAAGACATTTTAAGTCTGCAGTAGCAGCTGGCTCGAAAAGAGGTAGAGTGAGTTTCTCCAATACAAAGTTAAGATCCCAGGCAGGGGTTGGAGCTCTACTGGGTGGTCTCAAGTTTTTGGCCTCCCTGAGATACTGCTTGAGCAGAGGATGAGAGAAGTGGGAGGTTCTGTGTTGTAATGAGCTGAAATGGCTGAGGCGTGGATTTTAATGGGGGGAAAAAGGCCCTTGTGAAGCATCTCAGTTAAGTACTGCAAAATCTGAGGTAAACTGGGCGCTGCTGTGCTCATCCCTTGAGATTGATTCCAGGCACAGAATCTTTTCCATTTGTCAGCATAAGATTTTCTAGTACTAGGTCTTCTCGCCTCCAAGTTGACATCCATCACAGGTTTGCTGAGGGATGCTAAAGGTGAATTTAAGTGATTAGCCAAGCTGCAAGTTTCAATGTTGGGAGCTGAGGGTGCAGAATTTGGTTATCTTGCTGAGACAGTAAGGAAGGTGTCTAAGGCAGGTGCCATGGAGAAATTTGTGACACACTGCGCAGGAGTGGGTACCAGTGTTGGCGTGGCCAGTCTGGAGCAATCAAAATCATTTTTGGTTTGTCCTGTTTGACTTTTAGCAGAACTTTGGAGAGCAGAGGCAGAGGGGGAAAGGCGTAGACTGATAGGTTTTTCCAGCTGAAGGACAGAGCATGCACTTTCCAGGCTTTTTTGTGAGGAGTTCTTGTGCAAAACTTGTCCAACTGGTAGTTCTGGGGGGAGGCAAATAGATCTATGTCTGGGCTGCCCCATTGGCTTGTCAACATGTTGAACATCCATGGTTCCAGTTTTCATTTGTGTGGGTACATGAGATTTCTGCTTAGTTCATCTGCCAGAATATTCAGTTTTCCTGGCAGGAATTGAGCTTGTAGTTGCACTTGGTAGCTCAAGGCCGTGTTCCACAATGCCATGGCTAGTCTGCAGAGGGGGTAGGAACGTGCACCCCCCCCCGCTTGTTTATGTACCACATAACCGTGATGTTGTCCGTCTTTACCATTAGTTGTCCTGGATGAATGTAGTCGTTGAAGGCTGTCAGAGCATTCTGTACAGCTACCATTTCTTTTTGATTAATATGTAGGTGCATTTGATTTGGGCTCCATTTGCCCTGAATGCACTTCCCTGCCAGATGAGCCCCCCATGCATAGTCTGATGCGTCTGTAGTTAGGGTTTGGGCGGCAGGGGGAAGTGTGAATGGCAGTCCCTTGTTTTGGTGACAGGCCTCTGCCCACATTAGGAACTCTAGGCGTAGGCAAGGTATGATAGGAATCATTGTTTCCAGGCTGTGACAATGTTGACTCCATAAACTTTTTATGTACCACTGAAGTTTCCTCATATGCAGTCTTGCATATGGAATTAGAAGAACGCAGGAGGCCATGAACCCCAAGGCTTGCAGTATTTGTCTTGCAGATAGCAGGGTTTTTGTGGCCACCTATTTAAAGTAAATTACCAAATGAATTTGCTTTTCTGGCGTGAGGAAAGCCATCTGGGAAGTTGTATTCAAGCTTGCACCCAGGAATGTAATCTGTTGAGAGGGTACCAGTTGTGATTTCTTTTCATTTATGGTGTACCCTAGACAAGTTAGAACCCTTTTCACAAATGCCAGATGTTTTATAAGTATGGCCTGGTTTTCTGCCGGAATTAGACAATCATCCAGGTATGGATATATTTGAATATTTCTTTGCCTGCAAAATGCAATTACTGGAGCCAGGCACTTTGTGAATACCATGGGCGCAGTAGACAAGCCAAAGGGCAGTGCAGAGAACTGATAATGCAAGTAGCCTGCTTTGAAGCGTAGGTATCTTCTGCAAGATTCCCTGATTGGGATATGCAGATAAGCTTCCTTTAAATCTAGAGTTGCCAACTAGGCATACTTGCCTAGCATAAAAAGCAACTCGTGAAGAGTCAGCATCTTGAATTTTTGAAAGTCCTGAAAGGTGTTTAGAGTAGACAGATCCATAATTGGACACCATGATTTGTCTTTTCTGGGTACCAGGAAAAGTCTGGAATAGAAACCTTGTCCCTTTTCCTCTTCTGGTACTGGTTGAATAGCCCCCACGTTTAAGAGGGAAAGTACTTGTTTCTGAGCCTCTGCCCACTGATTTGGGGGCAGGTCTGGCCACCCGTTTGGAGTTGACAACATGTGGAAATGAAATCTGTATCCCTGGGACACTATATTTAAAACCCATTTGTCCTGGGTTATGAGTTGCCAGTTTTTTGCATGAAGAGCAATCTTTCCCCCCAAAGGGGCGGCTGAAAGGTAACTGCTACTGCTTACCGTAGGGGGGTGTCTTGTTATTTCCAGATTTGGAAGTGGAAGCACCCCATTGCTTAGTTCTGAGAGTCCCTTGGGACTGAAACCTGGTGCTTTTGGTGTGTCTGGGTTTGGCCTCAGTGGATCTGGAAGGAGCTGGAAAGGACCAGTTCTTAGTAGGACAGTGCCTACTAAATCTTGGAGGTTGCACTTGTAAGAAATCTTTCACAGTTTGCATAGATTGAGCTTTATCTTCCATCTTTTTTAGAACTTCTTCAGCCTTATTGCCAAACAGGCGGTCCTGATTTAAAGGAGCATCCAACAATTTTGCTTTAACATGATCAGGCAGAGATTGCTCCTTAAGCCAAGCATGCCTTCTAAGCACAGACCCAGTAACAGCAGCCCTGCAAGAGACCTCTAAAGAATCAAAACCACACTGCAAAGTATGTTTTCCAACTTGTTCAGCTGAATGCAATAAATCCTGTAAATCTTTATTTTCCACACATTCAGAAATCAACATCATTGTCTGTTTAAGCAGTCCCATGATATGCTGTTGATATTTTAGCATATGAAATTGACAGTTTAAAGCCCTGATTGCCAAAGTTGCAGAAGTATAAACATTTTTACCCCATCTATCCAGCGCCCTGGAGTCTCTATCAGAAGGGGTAGGATTTTCAGCAGTAGAAGCCTTAATGCCCTTGGGCCCCTGAAAAATGGTTTCTGGATCCGCAACAGGATTTTTGAAAAGGAACTTGTGGGACTCAGGAACCTTGTAGTATCTGTCAGGTTTATTAGGAGCCAGAGGCAGGGAATCAGGGGCCATACTGGATTCCGAAAACACATCCTCAACAATGTCTAGTACAGGAGGTATAGCCAAAGGCCTATGCTGAGGAAGAAGAAGGAAATCCCTAAGCCTCCTTTTGGATTCAGAAAATTCCTGACTTTCTCAGTGGAAATGCTCCCTTAAGTTATGTAATGTTTCCCCAAAAGAAAAGTCCTCGGGGGGGGAAGCAGAGGGAATGGAATTCTCTGCAACAGAATCCTCATAAGTAGGTATGGAAAATCCAGGTCATTGGAAGAGTCAGAAGAAACAGAGTCCTGATCAGAAGATTCATAGTCAAGCTCAGCCAAAGGCCTCTTAGAAGGGGGGAGGGGATGACTACCCCTGATCAGAGTAATTAGATCTTCAGTCATTTTGATCATTTGTTTTTTAGGCATAGGGGCCTGAACATGTGGCCTGGGCGTCGGTTTTTTAGACATAGATCGAGATTTAGGCCTTAGTATTGAAGGTGGAGTCAGTTTAATATGCAAGTCTGTAGGCCTGAATACACATTCAGATGCCAGTGCCTGCACAGCGGCTCCGGACCCATCCAAGGTGGAGACATCTGCGGGTTCCATAGGTGAAGCATCTCGCGGTATACCGGACTCCGAATGGGTCTCAGTAGAGGCCTGCGAATCAGAAGTAGCGGGTATCAGGGGCTGCGAAAGCGCCTTACTGAGTACCGGCGAACTGGCGACTGGCTTAGGAGAAGCATCGTTGGCAGTTTTGGACCTCGACAGCCTGTCTCTGTCTTTTTCTTTGCGTTTTTTCAGAATTCCAGTAGTCGGACGGCTAACCGACATCATTTCTGGATAATTAAACAGAGAACTGAAATATTTCGAGTAAAAAATGTACCGACAACGGACAGTGCGCTGATTAAATAAAGCACAAAACCAACAGCAAGGTACGTCGTGGTCAGGGCCTAGGCAAGGAATACAGTACAAATGAAAATCATTATGAGGTATTTGCTTCCCACAAGTAATGCAATTATTAACTTTTACTGACATCAGTAAGGAGCAAGAAAAATTTTCCCCAACGGGGTACTTAGCTTTAAGTTGAAGACTTCGGTTCTGAAACTCAGAAATGAAAATTTCAGGAGTCGGCTGACCGGCACTTGCGAACTGCTTCTGCTTCAGGCACCGCACGGCAAGAAAGACTGGTGTAATGGCGTCGGCTGCATGTTTTATACCCCTGATGACCTGACGTCATGGAAGAAGGGACAGCAACCGACGTGGGACCCAAGACTTTGTTAATCAGGCCGACTGAGGGCAACCTGCCAGCAGATTACCCAAATGTAATGACTGCAACAGTGAAACACGAAGAACATCTAACTGAACTAACACCAAAGGAATACCTTTTCTGCCAGTGTTACCTGATCACAGACACAAAATATAAACTGAAGTCTGGTAATGTTATATTCTGGAGACTAAACTATTAGTAAAGGAATACCTTTTTCTGACAGTATTATGTGAACAAAAATAAAATCATAAACTGAAAACCAGTACTGTTGCTTTCACTCTAATCTGTATACATGCACATATGTTATATATACATTTTAACTTTAAGATTTTAGATAACTGAAACACATTTAAACTGAAAACTAGTACTGTTATCCAATTTAACTCTAATCTGCATTAATGGACATCTGTTGTATATACATTTTAATTTTAAAGAATTTAAATAACTGAAACACATTTAAACAAGCATTGAAAAATGCATATTTGCTGTACACATTTTAACTTTAAAGAATACTTTTGCTTAGATAAATGAAACACATTTAAAATGAAAACTAGTACTGTCTTACACCTGTCTGAAAATGTACACATTTTAACTTTAACGAATTTAGATAACTGAAACACATTTAAACAAACATTGAAGAAACTGCACATTTGCTGTATACACATTTTAGATACTTAAGTTGTACACCACAGCTCTTGTCAAGTTTAGGGCTTACTCTGATTGTCCCAGTCACCGCTGAGGTATTGGAAGGGCCTCTCTAGAGTCCTTTGACTAAACACTTATGCCTTCTAAACCTCCCCTTCCCATTTCTTGTGCAAGGCTGGGGGGTGGGGCTGATGTAATATTTCCTTGACTATATTTGAACTTGCATTCTGGAAAATCAACCTGGAAATTATTGTCTTTTGTAGCAATATCTGTAAAGCACAAACAAGCAGTATCAGGTCCTTAAAATAACATTTGCAGCTTTAAAAATTATAAACTGATAGCGCTGTTTGTTGCATTACTTTATTTACATTTTTCTACATGAAATAAACATATGCTGCTAATAAACTCTTGTAAGTCTGTAAGCAAACTGATAATTTACTACAGTGAAATGGAAAGGCTGTAACTTCATTATTAAATCAAACAGAAACTTCAGTGGCATTGTTTTTCCCTGTCATAACCTCAAATGAAATTAAGGTAGTAATCTGATACATAAATATTTAAACATGTTTTGTATTTCTGCACCTCTATAAAATTAATCTTAACTGCTGAACTTTTTATGTTTACTCTGTGACCCGTATGTCGTAATTTACTCCATACCTCTCAATTGTCCCTGATTTTCAGGGACTGCCCTGGTTTTGAGTCAAATTTTAGGTCTGTCCCTCTTAATCTCTATTAAAGCTGGTGACTGTTGGAGAAAAGGTGGTGAACTGCAGTTAATAAATAATGATAGTAATTAGAGATATAGCTTCCTTTTAGTTCAGAAAATGTATACTAATTCACAGACAATTATTTTGTCAATGCCTCAAGCTAATAGTGCTAATATTTTAAAACTGTCCCTGATTGTCCCTGATTATTTCTGGATTTGTCCCTGATTCTGTTGCAATTTGTCCCCGACTGGTTAAGAGCTATGACCACTGGCTTAACATAGCCATTCCTTAAGCCGACATAATTTAATTTTTCAGTACTACTGAATGCTGCAACTATTTATCATTACCCTCTACAATTTTCTTGGATAAATAGTAAGCACTGTTACTGCATAAGTGTCACTAATAATATTAAACTGATCTTTATCATACTGTTTTATGGCACACAGTACTGTCTTTAATTCAGCCTGCTGAGCTGGCCTGTAATCTGATAACTCAGTCACATAAATCCATGCCTCTGGTGTGTTTGGTAAACTGCAATTTCTACATGAAATATATACACTTTTGAAGCGTTTACATATACACATTTATTACTAAAGTTGAAATGGTCTGATTCAAAAACTTCACTTGTCCTTTATACAAGTATGTGAACTTTCTTCATATGCACATTTGTTACTAGAGCTAAATTTATCTGATTCTGGAACTTTAATTGCATCTCCTTTATATAAGTATAACATGAGAGTTGGCCTGTGGCTTTAATGACACATAATATTTATGATGTACTCTTTTTTTGCATGGGACCTGAACTTTTGACTGTGCTGTCACTTTTAAAATGCATCACTGACTTTACATTCTACATTCTGTAAACTAGCAAAACATCATTTAATATCTGTGAATGCTTTTTTATCTTTGTCTGTAACATGACATTATTTATGCAATGAAATTCTTTACTACCATAATTTAAAGATCTTAACAGTGTCTCCTAAACAAAAGAGTAACAGAAAAAATTCATTTGCCAGATCTGTAACTGTAAACCCCTTATTCTAGAAATTAACTTGACTGCCATTTCTGGTATACCCTTCACAACATGTGCTTTCAGAATAATAATTGTGTACTGTTTACTTTTTTCTTACTAGCCACTCCTAGTATGTCTTTCTGAGAAAAAAAATGTTTTGGAAAATGTGGTAGGTTGACTCCCTTCACTTCAGCAGTGGCAGATGAACTGGAATTTATTTTATCTTTAAACCATAAATATGCATGTTCCTGTCATAACCAATTCTTCAAATTATGTACATTTGCACAACCAACTGCATTCTTACAAGTGTCATCTGTGTGCACTACTGTACATTTTGTAGCCTTTTTATTTTTCCATACAATCTTGTTATTGAAGTCTACAACAGATAACTCTGATTACATGTCCATACCAAGTACAGAGCTGTTACACTTAGAACTGTTAAAAGCTGTAATCTTTGGTCCTTTAAATCCTGATAAAACTTCACTCATGTCTTCTAGTACAGGTCTGTTTGTAACTGAAATTGATGTGTCTGTATTAATCAGTACATTATTCCATCGTTTCTTTTCTGTAAACAATGAAATATGGTCATTTCTTTCAATCTTAAACAATGGCAGATAAATAATTTGGTTTGGTGCTAGACTGCCACACCTTTTACAGATAAGCTGAAGATCCTTTTTATAGAACTAGCAACAACATTGACATGAGCTATATAATGCATTTCTTCTTTATTTTGCCCTGAAGTCTGTATATCATTTATGCTGGTATTTACTTTATCAAACTGATCAAAATCTGCACTCAGATCTCTCTTATCTCCCCTCAGTGAAATATTTGCACTGTCTTCTGAAAACAATAAACTAAAATTTATTACATTCTGAACATCGGTACTTTAAATCATGCCTTGTCTGGAAATCTGCATGTTGCGTACACTGACTGCGTTTACATCTGTAGCTGCAATACTATGATTTAACCCTGTCTCTTGAATTACATGTAAACTAGAATTTATTACATTCTGAATATGTGTATTTGAAATAATGTGAACATGAGACATTACAAATGTCTGCTTCGTGTCTTGTCTGGAAATCTGCATGTTACATACATTGACTGCATGTTTACATCTGTATGTGCAACACTGCAACTTAACTCTGTATTTTGAATTACATGTGCTGTCGCATTTACAATGATTTTTGAAGACTTTAAGCAAAAATTTGTGTTATTTAAGTCTGAAACCATGCTGATAGAAGTGGACTCATTCTGAGAATCCACTGCAGACTGCTTCCGAGATTTAACCCATTTGCATCTACAACGATTTACCATTCCAGAGCTAATAACCTTGAAATTTAAATGAACATTTCTGGAACACAGTTTTTTAAACTGTTTTACCCAATTTTAACTTTAACCACACATCTACTTGTGTCTTTACTGCAGAAGTACTGTTTGACATATTTATACAATTTACCTTTACTGATGTATTTAAACTTTTCTGAGATTTACTGACTGACTTAGCTAGAAAATACATGCTGAAGTTGCTTGAGAAGGCAGTCTGGCATCTTGCAGCTTTTTTAACTTTTGTTTCTTGGCTCTGTGATGTCACACAGGAAACTGGAAAGTCTGTTGTCTGCTTTGGAGATGATTAAGTACAATGCTGTTAACTGGATAATATCTTTTACACAAGTATCTTGGTATTTCTTAAGTTCTTTGTGACTTTTCTGAAGTAATTTATGAAGTGATGTTCTGAAGTAACACTGATAAAGTTTTTTGATTTTCCGAAGTACTGTGTTGCACTGTTGAAGTTCTTTGCAGTTTTTTCTGAATTCAAATGAACACTGGTGCTTTCTAGGAAACACATACACATAGTCTGACTGCTGATGGAAGGTTGCTATGAGGTTTTGGGACTTGCTTTAACTTTTGTCCCCCATCGAAGGTGGCTTGCCACTGAAAGAATTAATATGACTGTAGGATACTGAAATTAACATGAAGAAATTGGAATAAGACTGTCTTTATCTATTAATTACCCAGAACTGTGCTGAACAGGTGCCAGTCTCTCCTTTACGGGCCAAATCTTCTTATACTTTTTACAATAAAGTCTGCACACACATTGTAGTTTGGTTAAGAATGCTTTATTATGTACAGTGAAGGTAGATGTCAACAATATCCAAATACTGTTTCCAATAACAGTGCTAATAAACTGAAACAATCCTCTGTATTCACATTCATATTCCTTGGATAAAATTAAATAGTCCTCTGCATTCATATTCTTTATATTCCTTTTCTCCTGAACAGTATAATTAATATTCTAAAATGCTGGATATTTGACCTGACTTCCGCACTCATATCCTAGAGTTTGTACTGCCTTCTGGGGACTGCACTGCCATGACTATCTGCCATGACTATCTGCATATCATGCCAAATGAACTAACTTATCTTAACTGTATCTGAAGTATTTCCTAATAATATCAAAAACCTACAAATCTCTACATGCCTTGGTTCCTAAGCCATGTACCATACAAACAAAACGTGTTTATACTCAAATGTACAGCATACTCAATTCTTATCAGTACTCCTGACGTAAGGTTATTTTCACCGATTGAAAGTGCATTCACTGAAACTGTATGCAAACTGTCAAGCCTGCTTTAATATGGTTGCATTTCTAGACTTATGTAAAGAGAATACTGCATTTTGTGGACATTTAAATGATACCTGATCCCTTTGTGACTGTCGGCATGGAGAGATGACACTGAAATAGCAGCTGCATTTGGAGTTTTCTGGGGATGCAAATAGATCACAACAAAGCTAGCCTCAGCAGTGAAATACTGTATGTGCTACTGATGGATTGAGGGGCCACTCATGAGGAATTAGTGCTGATCTGCCGAGCCTGTCCTCTAGGTAGCTGGCCTGATGAAGAATATGCATTGCTACAAGAAAGTGCTATTTAGACAATTTCCACTGCCACACTCTCATGGTTTCTCGACACAGGAGGTAGAATACAGTTTCATCCCCCATTTGATGATGTACCTAAGTACTGATATGTTGTCTGAGTGAACAGAAACCACACCCTATGGAAGGCAGTCCTGGAACTTCAGCAATTTCTGCGAAGATTTTCTTGTTGGGTCCAAGACCATTCTACCCTAGAAATGACCTTATGCTCAAAGAGTGAGGACCCATCAGAGTAGGTATTGACAAATAATGCTTGTAAGTTGTCCATAAAAATTGCACAAGCAGAGTCAGGCATGGTATATAATCATTATACCACTGCCTGCTGCTCTAACCACTCCATAGGCTGCATTGTGCAACAGTCTCATAGACACATTGGAATGGTTAGCAAGGTTGCCACCTGAGACTTGAGTTGCTTTCAGTTATCAGAAGTGGCAATCTTCCTCACAGAATCTATGGCTTGTCCTGTTAGATCTCACTGGAATCTTGTCTTATGAGTTAAATAATTCATAGTGGAATGTGCTGGAAGCATTTGCTCACTTATTCATGCTCTCCATCATCCTACGCTCTTTGCTAGCAGGATGGTCTGCTGGAGTGTCACTGGACAGGTACCCCTTGGTGGCTACTGCCTCAGCAATGAAGTCCACTAGAGGCCCTTTCCCCATTGTGATCTGTCCTTAGGTGGGAAATGAATGTTGTCTGGCTTTTGGGGGATGCTCTCTGCCCCTTCAGGCTCCTAATATGTGCTCTGCAAAACCAGATCACACAGAAGGTAGAGGGAGCAGATCTAAAGGTCTTGAAGAGAACCTTCTTATATGGGAAAGGGGAAGTCTTTGGACCACATACCTCTCTGCCTCATTAATTCTAAGATTTCACAGAATCTGGCATTTTCTGGAGGGAGTGTGGGGATGCTTTCCCTTCATGGTGGTCAGTGTCTGAAATGAAAGACAATGTAGAGGAGGTGATGTGCTTCCTCATGCACACATTATGGTGGCTCTGGAGGGGACTCGTTCAAGGCAAGAGAAAAATCATGGTGACTTTTGAACAGGTATTGCTTAAGACCTTCACATCTGTCCTGTCCCCGGGAAGGATGGTGCGTAGAAAAGGCTGCAGACTGATGAGTGGTGAGGGATGCAGCTGAAGACTGTGTTGCATCCCCTACCTATACAACAGGATAGGCTTTCATTCTCTCAATCAGGAAAAAAGCCCATAAGGTAAATCTACTGGCACAGGAGACCTCCAATTCAGTACAATTTTTTTTTAATTGTTTTGGTCCCATCGGACATCATCCTACCAGCATGGCCCCAAGTGCTCCATGTCTAGGCTAGGTCTACCAGCCATACTCTTATCTCCCCCCTAGACTTACTCTGTAATTGCTGGGACCAGTCCTAAATCCTAAGGGTATCCTGGGGCCTCAGCTGTCTGTGCTTATTTCTGGGTTGTTGTTTTGTTTTATAAGCCCTACCTGTCCTGTCCCCCCAACACACTTACTGACTATATCTCAGGACAGCCACCCTGTTTAGACCATGTCTCCCCTTAGGGAGCATCTTCATAGAGCAACCTGTCACCCTGGATGGGCACTCCCATCTTTCTCTCTCTCTGCTGCCCCATCAATCACCCAAGCTGCTGACCAAACCCAGGTCCCTCGAGCCATAGTCAGGGCTTTATCCCTCTACTCCACGGGAGTGGCATCATTACCTATATTCTTATCCCTGTCTTGCTCCTGTCAGAGGCCTGTGATGAAGCCAGAAGAAGATAACACAAGAGGCCAAGAGGTGCTCTAGACCCAGGTATACCACACACAATTCGTGGGTATCCTGAAGTGGGATTTTATGCCCACACTGGGCAAGTTTCCTGTAGCTACTGTCTATGTTGGCTTAAAAAACTAAGAAACAGTAGAACAATACCATAAAACCCAGTAATCACAACAATAACAATATACCAAAAACAATTCAGTCAGAATATTCACCACACAAATTGACAGTTAGCTGCTAAAGGTAAGGTGAAGAAAAAAAGCCACATGAAGCAACTAGAGCAGATGCTCCTAAATGCAAAAGTGGGAATAAGTAAACATTTTTTTTAACCTAAATACTACTGAAATAAAAAAGGGAAGATAAAATGAGAACTGTGTGGAAAAAAAAAAAAAACCAGTTGCTATGTACTTACCAAAATACTGGCTCCTTTAATCCATACCTGTCAGATACAACTGATCGGTCTTCAAGCTACTTATCAAATCCGAGTCAGCAAAACTAGTGGTCAACTTTCAGCCTCTTTAAATGTTTGTCTTCCCATAATGCACTAGATTGTGACACTACCTTAGATTGAGTAAGCTGCCAAGAAGCAAAGGCAGATTTTTATACACATTAGCAGAAATAAACTAAAAAGCTCTTTAGGCCGTACAGAATGGCAATATGGATGGGGGGAAGGATGGAAGATTGTTGTATTAGATGATTATGGATGAAAGAAGCCAGCGTTATGCTATGTATGTATCCGCTTCATTCCATCCTTCTGATCGGAAAGATGGGTCAGAATGCCTAGCTACTTAACAACTGGGTGGAATCATTATATGAGACCTTTAAGGTGAGTGTCTCCAAATACGAAAGCCCTTGACCTTGAGATATCATTAAGCTTGTAATGCTTAGCAAAAGTGTGCAACATATACCATGTTACGTTGCACAAATCTCATCAGATGAGGAATTCCTAAAGAAGACTATGGAGATGGCAACATTTATTTTTATTTATTTATTCATTTTACATTTGTTGACTGGGTTTGTCCGACTGAGCTAAGTAGTCCATTTTCAGTGGAGGCCCGGGAAAAGCTCCACATGTTCTACAGATTAACATTTACAAAAATAAGTAAACAATCAACAACTGGTTTACAGAAAATATTCAAAGCAACACATACATGAAAAAAGTACAGTTTTGTACCTACCATAAATGTAAATGTTCGAGTGTTCACCCTGCTGCCATTTTCTTCAGTTTTTCTTGCCCCAGATGTCAGGTGCCCCCAATAGGTAGGCAATATATATATATATATATATATATATATATATATATATATATATATATATATATATAGCTATATAAAAATAAAACAAAACCCTTAGGTACAAACAAATACACCACAGAGGTAGCATAGGATAAAGTGGTAGAGATAAGTTCAGCTAGTTCAGAGGGGATGGAGGGAGGGTAACCTGGACTGCAGCAGGGTGAACACTCAAACACCTACATTTATGGTAGGTACAAAACTCTACTATGTTCATCATGTTACTATGCTGCAGTCATCACACTTGGGTTGAATCCCAAAGCTAAGGAGGGGAGGTGGAGTCAAACAGGGTTAGAAGAAGCTAGTAAGCCCTGCAAAACTGCAGTGGCAAAACCAGCTCTAGTCTTAGAGTAAAGAGGTAAGTGATAGTGTTTGGTGAAGGAGTGCACTGAACCCCAAGTAGCAGCTTCCAGAATATCCTTGGTTGGCACTCCCCTGAGAAAGGCTGCTGATGTAGCTGCAGCCCTGGTGGAGTGGGACCTAATGTTAGCAGGTACTGGTTTCCCATGATGTGTGTAACAGAAACGTATGCAATCTCCTATCAATTTAGAAATGGTCTGTTTTGAGATAGCTTTTCCTTGTGATCCTGTAGCATAGGCTACAAAGAGCTGGTCAGTTTTTCTGAAAGCCTTAGTTTTATCCAAGTAGTAACATAATTGCCTGTGAATGTCCAAAGAGTGCAGGAGTCTTTCTGCTTTGTTCTGGGGATTTGGGAAGAAGGTGGGCAAGTGAATGGTTTGGTTTAGGGCCACACTGGATACCACCTTTGGCATAAAGGAAAGATTAGTTCATAGAGAGACTCTGTCTTGATGAAAAATGAGGAAAGGTTCCACTGCCATTAGTGCCTGTAGCTCTGAGACTCTTCTAGCTGAGGTTATTGCTAGTAGTAGGGCAGTTTTCCATGAAAGAAATTTTAAACCAGCTGAAAAAGCTGGTTCAAAGGGCGGCAGTATAAGCTTTTCCAGAACAAAGTTGAGATCCCAAGTAGGTGTTGGAGCTCTCCTTGGCGGTCTTAAGTTCTTAGCCCCTCTGAGGTACTGTCTTAGGAGTGGATGTGAAAATAAAGGAGGATACGTGCTGTAGTGAGCTGAAATTGCTGAGGCGTGGATCTTAATAGATGAAAAGGAAAGTCCTTTGTGTAACATCTCAGTTAAATATTGTAGAATCTGAGGGATGTTCGGCTCCAGGGGATTTAGGCCTTTAGCCTGGTTCCAGGTGCAAAATCTTTTCCATTTGTCTGAATAGGCTTTCCTGGTGCTGGGCCTCCTGGCCTCCAGAATGACATCCATAACAGCTTTGGATAAAGGTGTTGGCTGGTTGTTTAAGTAATTTGCCATGCAGCCAGGTTTAAAGTCTTGAGCTGGCTGTGTAGAATCAGATTGTCTTGCTGGGTGAGCACGTGAGGAATTTGTGGCAAAATCCATGGTGGGCCCTGGGCCATGTTCCTTAAAATTGGATACCAATGCTGGCGTGGCCAGTCTGGTGCAACGAGAATCATTTGTGACCTCTCTAATCTGACTTTTAGCAGAACCTTTGCTAGAAGAGGCAGTGGAGGGAAGGCATACACTGTTAATGTTTTCCAACTGAATGAGAGGGCATCCACTTTCCAAGCTAGTGGATGGAAGGTCCTTGTGCAAAACTTTTGGAGTTGGTGGTTGTGGGGGCTTGCAAACAGATCTATGTCTGGGCGTCCCCATTTCTGAGCTATCATTGCAAATACTTGTGGATCTAGTTTCCATTCGTGTGGATCAATGATGTTTCTGCTTAGGTCGTCTGCCAATGTGTTTTTCTTTCCTGGCAGGAATTGTGCTTGTAATTGAACCTGGTAAGACAGTGCAGTGTTCCACAAGGTCATTGCTTGCCTGCATAGAGGGTAGGAATGTGTGCCCCTTTGCTTGTTTATGTACCACATAACTGTGGTGTTGTCTGTCCTTATTAGTAGTTGCCCTGGGTGTAGAAGGTCCTTGGAAGCTGTTAGGGCATTCTGCACTGCTAGCATTTCTTTTTGATTGATATGCAGGTGTCTCTGATCTGTAGTCCATTTGCCCTGAATGCACTGTCCTGCCATGTGTGCTCCCCAGGCATAGTCCGATGCATCTGTTGTGATAGTTTGCCTGACTGTGGGTAAGGTGAAAGGCTGACCCTTGTTGAGGTGACATGCCTGTGCCCACCACAGAAACTCCTGTTGAAGGCAGGGAATGAGTGGTAGCATTGTTTCCAAGCTGTGGCTGTGCTGAGTCCATACACTTTTCAGGTACCATTGTAATTTCCTCATATGCAGTTTTGCAAATGGTGTTAGTAGTATGCAAAATGCCATGAATCCCAAGGCCTGCAGAATTTTTCTTGCAGGGAGTTTAGTCTTTGTTGCCATTATTTTGAAATATTGAAACAGCTGTCGTTGCTTGTCTGGCGTGAGATAAGCCATCTGGGCTGTTGTATTCAAGCTGGCACCCAGGAATATTATGTTTTGTGAGGCACTAGTTTTGATTTCTTTTCGTTTACTGTGTACCCTAGGCAACTTAGAAGGTGTTTGACAAATGCCAGATGCTTTAAAAGAATGTCCTTGCTTTCTGCTTGAATAAGCCAGTCGTCCAGGTATGGGTATATTTGAATTCCTCTTTGTCTGCAGTATGCAATTACTGGTGCCAGGCATTTTGTGAAGACCCTGGGCGCAGTAGATAAGCCAAAGGGAAGTGCAGAGAATTGATAATGCGTTGAAACTGCAATGAAGCGGAGGTATATTCTGCAATTTTGTCTGATAGGGACATGCAGGTATGCCACCTTGAGGTCCAAAGTGACTAGCCAAGCATTCTTGCCCAGCATGGGAAGAAGCTGCAGTAGTGTTAGCATCTTGAATGTTGGTACTTGCAGATAGGTGTTCAGAATTGAAAGATCCAGAATGTGTCTCCATGCTTTGTCCTTTCTTGGGACTAGGAAGAGTCTTGAGTAAAATCCTTGTCCTTGCTCCTGTGTAGGTACCTGTTGAATGGCTCTCATGTTCATGAGAGCTGTAATTTGTTTTTGTGCCTCTGCCCATTGATTTGGTGGCAGGTTTGGCATTTCTTTGATCCTTGGTAAGGTATGAAAGTGGAATCTGTATCCTTCAGAGACAATGTTTAGAGCCCATTTGTCTTTTGTGATGATGTGCCAGTTGTCTGCAAAAAATGCTAGTTTTCCTCCCAAGGGTGTTGCCAGGAGAGATTTGCTTGGTAGTTTGAGGATAGAGTCATTGTGTCTGCCTTCTCCTCCTTTCTGGGTAGCAGAACCCCATTGGCGAGGTTTGTAAGGGCCCTATGACTGACCTCTGCCCCTTGGGTGTCTGCATTTGCCCCTCTGTGATCTGTCTGAAACTGGAAATGACCAGTTTTTTGTTGGCCAATTTCTGCTGAAGTGAGGGGGTTGTACCTGCAAAAAATCCTTGACCGTTTGCATAGATTTTGCCTTATCCTCCATTTTCTTTAAAACATCTTCTGCTTAGACACCAAATAATACATCCTGTTGTAAAGGTGCATCTAATAATTTTGCTTTAACATGGTCAGGGAGGGTTTGCTCTTTTAACCAAGCATGTCTACATATGACAGAGCCAGTAACAGCTGCTCTACAGGAAGCTTCCAATGAATCAAATCCGCATTGTAAAGTATGCTTGCCCACCTGTTCAGCTGCATGCAACAGATCCTGCATTTCCTTGAATTCAGGCTGTTCTGAATGTGTGCTCATTTTTTGTTTTAACTGAGACATCAGAAATTGTTGATATTTCAACATGTGAAACTGGCAATTTAATGCTCTCATAGCCAGAGTTGCTGAGGTGTATATTTTCTTTCCCCATCTATCTAGGGCTCTGGAATCTCTTTCAGAGGACACAGGATTTTTAGCCATAGAAGCTTTTGCTCCCTTAGGACCCTGGGAAATAGTTTCTGGGTCAGCTACAGGGCTTTTATAAAGGAATTTGTGTGAGTCAGGTACTCTGTAGTATCTGTCTGGATTGGCTGGAGCAGGAGGTAGAGAGTCTGGATTTAAACTAGACTCCAAGTAGACATCATCCACAATATCCAAAACAGGAGGGATAGCAAGAGGTCTGTGCTGGGGTAATAAAAGGAACTCTCGGAGCCTTTTCTTAGAATCTGAGTAATCCTGGCCTTCCCAGTGGAAATGTTCCCTCATGGTATGTAATGTTTCCCCAAAGGACTAGTCTTCAGGGGGAGATGCTGAGGGAATACAATCTTCAGCATCAAAATCCTCATAAGGTGGAAAAGTGTAATCCTGTTCCTCAGAAGAATCTGAGGAGAGAGAAACCTGGTCAGAGGATGCATAATCCTCCTCTTGTCTTGGTCTTTTATCAGGAGGGGGATGGGAACCCCTGATAAGGGTAATTAAATCTTCAGCCATCTTAATTCATTTTTAGAAATTCATAGATTAGTACTAAGCTAACTGCTCTTGTGAGCCATTTTAAGCCTAGCCAGTTATCCCTTGTGAGACTTAAACCCTGCACCTTGTGCTTACAAGGCAAACACTTTAACCATTAAGCATCTGTTTCTTAGGCATGGGGCCTTGAACTGTAGACTGATGAACAATTTTCTTAGGTTTTAAAGGAGTTTTAAGCTTAGCATAAGATTTAATGGTGAGTGTAGTCGGTCTGAAGACACCTTCTGCAACCGAAGGTGTTTCCTCTGCACCGGTGTCTAGTTCTGCTCCGGTGTCGGTAGATGGCTGCATCGGCCTAGCAGACTCCGCTTGGGAATCCGCAGCTGTCTGGGGTTCCACTTCTGCGGTCGTCAGGGGCTGCGTAGGTGCCTCACTGAAAACCGGAGAACCGGTGACAGGCCCAGCTGAGGCCTCGGGGTCTGGCTTATTCCTAGGCTGCCTGTCCTTATCCTTGCATTTTTTATGAACTGCGGTCGTCGGCTGCTCCGACGGCATGATATAATTAAATTTCCTACCAAATTAATGCCGTGCAAAGTCAAAACGGCGTTTGATCGTTCGTTTATTAAACCTAGCGCAAAACCGACAACCTGTGATGTCGAGGTCTGGGCCTAGGCAAGGAATACAATAGGAATGGAAGTCCTTATGAGGTATTTGCTTCCCACAAGAAATGCAATTGTTAACTTTTTCTGACATCGGACTGAGGCAAGAAAATGTTCCCCAATGGAGTACTTAGCTTTATTGAAGACTTCGGACTGAAATTCAAATAGAAAATCTCAGGTGTCGGCCAACTGGCACTTGCGAACTGCTTCTGCTTCGGGCACCGCGCGGCAAGAAAGACTGAAGAAAATGGCGTCGGATGCCTCTTATATACCCCTGGCGCACTGACGTCACGGAAGAAACGACAGCAACAGGTCCATTGGCTTAACAGGTATTCTTTAGTGCAATAAGAAAAAGAAAAAGTACAGTTTTGTACCTACCATAAATGTAGATGTTCGAGGATCCACATTGCTGCAGTCCTAACTATTGGTCTTTTCTTGCCCCAGATGTCAGAAGACCCTAAAAAGACAAGGCCAAAACCAAAAACTCCAAACATTCCTGCACCAGAAATATGTACAATATATACAAAATTACCAGAGTATAACCTCACCTACACAACCCCTAAACACAGAGGGGATCCTCGAACATCTACATTTATGGTAGGTACAAAACTGTACTATGTTCTTCATTCCACATTGCTGCAGTCCTAACTATTGGGTAGAATCCCAAAGCAGAGGTAAGGGAGGCTGGCAAATCATAAGGAAGCAGGAGCAGACAACATGCCTTGCAAAATAGCTGTGGCAAAACCAGCCCTAGATTTAGAGTAGAGAGGAAGGTGATAATGCCTAGAGAAAGTATGCACTGAACTCCAAGTAGCTGCCTCGCCACCCCTTAGAAATGCTGTTGAAGTGGCAGTAGCCCTAGTGGAATGAGGCCTAATCCCAGCTGGAATCTCCTTGCCATGATGGGAATAACAAAATGCAATGCAAAACCCAATCCACTTAGAAATAGTTTGTTTTGACACAGGCTTGCCCTGAGAACTCAAAGCAAAAGAAACAAACAACTGCTGAGACTGCCTAAAATCCTTAGTCCTGCTTAAATAATAACGCAATTGCCTGTGTACATCTAAAGTGTGCAAAATCTTTTCCCCTTTATTTTGGGGATCTGCATAAAAAGTAGGCAAATGAATAGTTTGGTTTAAAGCCACACTAGAAACCACCTTAGGCATAAAGGAAGGAATGATACCCTATCCTTATGAAAAATCAAAAAGGCTCTACGCCATAAGGGCCTGCAATTCAGAAACCCTTCTTGCAGAAGTAATGGCCAACAAAAAGCAGTCTTCCATGACAAGTATTTCAATTCAGCAGTAGCGAGGCTCAAAGGTTGTAGAGTAAGTTTCTCCAACACAAAATTGAGATCCCAAGCAGGAGTAGGAGCTTCTTATATTCTTTGCCCTCTAAGAAATTGCTTGAACAAAGGATGCGAAAACAATGGTGGATCACAATCATAGTGAGCTGAAATTGCTGCAGCATGAATCTTAATGGAAGAGAAAGACAAACCTTTGTCCAATAACTCAGTAAGATATTGAAGAGCCACACTCAAATTAGGCTCAGAAATCTCCAAATTGTTTGCTGCACTCCAAAATAAAAATCTCTTCCATTTTACACTTTCCTTGTACTAGGTCTTCTGGCTTCCATAATCACATTTAAAACTTGTTGAGGAAGTTGAGACCTGCTGTGTTTCAAAACAGAATATGCCAGGCTGTTAGATGAAGAGAGTGAAGCTTGACATTGAGCAGGTGACCGTCCTCTGAGACAACAGGTGTGGAATCAAAGGTAAAGGCCATGGAGGCTTCCTTACCAGACTCCTCAGTAATGGGTACCAGTGTTGCCGAGGCCAATCTGGAGCTATTAAAATCATCCTTGGCTTGTCTTGTCTGACCTTTAGGAGCACCTTTGGGAGAAGAGGCAGAGGTGGAAAGGCATACACATGAAGATTTTTCCAACTGAAAGAAAGAGCATCCACTTTCCAAACTGTGTGATGAAACCTCTTTGTGCAAAACTTTGGCAGCTGGTGGTTTAGTGGAGAAGCGAACAGATCTATGTCTGGAGTTCCCCATGACACTGTCAATTTCGAAATACATGAAGATCCAGTTTCCACGGGGATCCATGATTTGTCTGCTTAACACATCTGCTAAGGAGTTCTGTGCTCCGGCAGAAACCTAGCCTGAAGAGTTAGTTGCAAGCTGAGCGCAGTCTCCCATAAAATCATTGCTTGCCTGCACAACGAGTAAGAATGTGTAGCCCCTTGTTTGTTGATGTACCACATGACAGTTTTGTTGTCTGTTAGAATCAACACCTGCCCTGGAAGAAGTAACTCCTTGAAAGCCATTAATGCAAACTGGACTGCTAACATCTCTTTCATGTTGATATGTAGATGCTGTAGTCTGGCAGGCCACTTGTCTTGTATCCACTTTCCATTTAGATGAGCTCCCCAAGCAATGTCTGAGGCATCTGTCGTTAGAATCTGACTCGCCTCTGGCGGGTCACAGAGAGTCCCTTGTTTAGGTGACATTCCTGAGCCCACCACAAAAATTCCTTTTGAATGCAAGGTATTATTTGAATGACAGTGTCCAGATCCTGGCAGTGCTGTGTCCATACATTTTGAGATACCATTGCAGCTTCCTCATATGCAGTTTGGCATTGGGAAGCACCAGAATACAAGATGCCATGAACCCTAAGGCTTGAAGGACTGTCCTTGCAGTCAGCCCGGACTGAAGAGATAGTTGATGGAAGTAACTGGAAAGATTCTTTTGTTTGTCCGGGGTTAAAAAGGCCATCTGGGCTGCTGTATTCAGTCTCACACCCAGAAAGCACATGTCTTGAGAGGGTACTAGACTGGACTTTATTTCGTTCACAGAATACCCTAGGCATCTTAGCACTGCTATCACAAATTCCAAATGCTGTAAAAGGTCTTCCTTTTCTTGAGCCAGAATCAGGCAGTCGTCCAAGTAAGGATAGATTTGAATTCCTTTTAGCCTGAAGTAAGCTATCACTGGAGCCAGAACCTTTGTGAATACTCTGGGCGCAGTAGATAAGCCAAAGGGCAATGCAGAGAACTGATAATGAGAATTTCCAGCTCCCAAACGCAGATACTTCCTGCAACTTAGTCTGATAGGCACATGAAGGTAAGCTTCCTTGAGATCTAAAGTTACCATCCAGTGATCTTTGCCCAGCAGAGGTAAAAGCTGTTGTAACGTCAACATTTTGAACTTGGGAATGTCCAGATAAGTGTTGAGGATAGATAAATCCAAAATTGGTCTCCACGTGTTCCCCTTCTTTGGTACTAGAAACAGGCGAGAATAAAATCCTAGGCCCCTTTCTGGCACAGGAACTGGCTGAATGGCCCCTATTTGGAGCAACAGAGAAATTTGCTTGTGAGCCTCTTTTCTTTGTAGAGGAGGAATGTCTGGCATGCCTTTGAAAGGAGGCAAGGTATGGAAGTAAAACCTGTAACCGTGGTGAATGATATCCAAAACCCATCTGTCTTGGGTAATTAAATCCCAATTTTCTTTGAAAAGAGCCAGCCTTCCTCCCAAAGGTGCTGCCAGGCGAGAATGTACTGGCAGCTGAAAAGGTAGGTCATTGGGTCTGTTTACGAAAGGACTGACCCCTGCCCTCACCAGAAGACTGAGCAGGTGAACTCCCTGTTCTAGGCCTAAAAGAACCTTGAGCCCTGCCCCTACCACGTCTAGACCTACCCCTAGACTGGGAATCATAAGCAGGATATGTCCAGCCCTTAGTAGGCCAATTTCTACTAAACTTCGGAGGCTGAACCTGCAAAAAATCCTTAACAGTTTGCATAGACTTAGCCTTGTCTTCCATTTTCTTTAAAACTGCTTCCACAGGCGAACCAAACAACACATCAGACTGTAAAGGAGCATCCAAAATCCTTGTTTTAACATGCTCAGCTAAATTCTGATCCCTCAACCAGGCGTGCCTACGAAGAACAGAACCAGTGGCAGCCACCCTCGAGGAGGCCTGCACAGCATCAAAACCACACTGCAAGGAATGCTTACCCACCTGTTCAGACACATGAACTAAATCCTGCAACTCTTTACACTCAATACCTTCTGCCAGAGCATCCACCTTAGACTTCAATTGTGAAAGGAGATAATTCTGATATTTTAACATGTGAAACTGACAATTCAACGCCCTCATGGCTAAAGTGGAAGAAGTATACACTTTCTTTCCCCATCTATCCAAAGCCCTTGCCTCTTTATCAGGAGGAACAGGATTTTTAACAACAGAAGCCTTCACACCTTTAGGCCCCTGAGAGACAGTTTCGGGTCTGCCCTAGGACTCTTAAAAGATACTTATGAGCTTCAGGCACCCTATAGTACCTATCCGGTTTAACTGGGGCAGGAGGCAAAGAATCAGGATTCAGGAAGCCTCTGCAAAACATCTTCCACCACATTCAGAACAGGAGGTATAGCTAAAGGCCTATGCTGGGGTAAAACAAGAATTCCTAAGCCTCTTCCTGGAATCAGAGAAATCTTGACCTTCCCATTTAAAATGCTCCCTCATGGAATGCAGAGTCTCTGAAAATGAAAAATCCTCAGGAGGAGAAGCTGAAGGAGTAGAATCATCCACATCAGAATCAGAATAAGGAGGATACTCCTGCAAGTCTTCAGCCAAAGACTCAGAAGCCTCGAACATTGCTCAAAACTCTCAAACTCAGGTTCCACCCTAGGCCTCTTATCAGGAGGGGCATAGAACCTCTAATCATAGTAATCAAATCCTCTGCCATTTTAAGCATATGTTTCTTAGGCAAAGACCCTGAAGCACTAGGAGAAACCCCCACTGAAGCTAAACTAGGCCTGCCTCTCAAAGAAGCCTTGGAAACAGAAGGGCTCTAACCACCTTAGGAAGAGAGAAGAACAGCCACCTGAGAAGCCCCTTCAGCCTGGCCTACTTCCTGAGAGGACACATCCTGTAACAGTAAAGTCTCTCCTGAGACTCCAAAGAAACTCCTGGCAGAGCCTCCGGCTCCACTGGCGCTTTTGGCGAGGCGGCGGCCCGGAGCATCCGGCGGCATTTTATAAAACCTGGCACAGTCTAACCTTCTCTTAATAGTGCGTTTGTTAAATCTAGCACAAGAGCGGCATCCAACAACGTAAACAAGGTATACACAAAGTATGGTAAGCCCTATGAGGTATCTGTTTCCCACAAGAAATACAGTTATTCACTTTTTCTGACATCCGATTAAATACTGAGGCAAGAAAAAAACAAAATATTCTCCAACTTTGATTCGGTCTGAAACTCTGACTTCAGAAACTTTCAGAACGCCAACCTGCACTAAAACTGCTTCTGCATCGGACCATGCGGCAAACCGACTGGGACAGAATAGTTAGGACTGCAGCAATGTGGAATGAAGAACATCTGGAAACACTCTAAAACAACAAATGTTTAATCCAAGTTTAAGTTCGCAAGTAAACACTTTCACCTACAAGGCTTCTTCAGGCCAAATAAATACTATCAATTAAACAACATAACTTAAATACATTTTAAAAAGTCACGACTCTAATTACACCTTCTGATGCAGCACATTTAAATAAGGCTTTAAAGAAAAACTGTTATTAAGACCAGGTGGTACAAACGCTCTCATTCTTAAAATCCATCTCATCTTTTCATTTTCAGTTAAAAGTTTTATATTCCCACACTGCAATGCTCTATAAATTACTTTTAAAATCATAAACTTAAAACTATGTTGATCACCTTTCTCTATAATGTGTTTACTAAGAGCATTTGTGACTACTCTATGTCTAATATCACTGAGATGACAGGGTATACACTCTTTAAATGTCCTGTTTGTCATACCCACATAAAAACCATCACAGATGTCACACAGCTAAATATATTAAATTGCTTGTGTTGCAGTGCCCATATGCATGTAAAACAAACTCTCTACCTGTCATAGGATGTTTAAAAGACTTCTCTGTGAACATATGCTTACAGTAAACACAATTCCCACATTTAAATGTACCTTGTTTCACATTTCCTATCTTAAAGAATTCCTTGGGTTGCTCCTTATAACATAACATCTGTTTCAAAGTGTTCTTCCTTTTGTACCCAAAAGCTGGTGGATCCCCTACTATTTCCTTTAATGCTGGGACGTCCCTTAAGATTGACCAATGTTGCCTAATAATATTTTTTAATGCTTCACTATTTCTGTTATAGGTAAGCGTACACCTCATTTTATTTCCTTGCGGTCCTGCTCTACCTCTGTCCTGACTTACACTACCAAAATAGGGCTGAAGCCCTCTGCTTAGTCTTTGCTGTTGTATGCTCCTACTGACAACATGGACTTCAGACTCTGGATACCCCCCATTTAAAAAGTCAGAGACCACAACTTCCAATTGTTCGGACATCCTATCATGTACAGTATTTAGTCTAACTACTCGTTGCATCTGATTTTTTATTATATTTCCAAATATAAAAGGAGGATGCATGCTACTACGATGCAAGTAACTATTACACTTAACCTCCTTTCTGTATAGTTCTGTATATACTATACCCTGCTGATTCTTCATTAATTTCACATCAAAGAACGTACTCTGATCCTTAGAAATATCATGCTTGAACCTTAAGAAAGTAGTAGTTCCATTAACATTTAATATAAACTGTTCAAATTCATCTCAATTACCTTCCCACACAACAAAAACATCATCAACAAATCTTTTATAAAAATTAATACACTTTTTAAAAGGATTAGTCAACGACAACACATATGTCTCTTTCCCACATGTACATGACAATATTCGCATAAGTATTCACAACTGCTGTTCCCATTACTACTCCTCTTCCTTGATAATACAGACAAGTGTCAAAAATAAAAATATTTGATGTTAAAACCATTTTTAATAGGTCACACAATAGTCTGATCTTCAGATGCAATGAGTAGTTAGACTAAATACTGTACATGATAGGATGTCCGAACAATTGGAAGTTGTGGTCTCTGACTTTTTAAATAGGGGTACCCAGAGTCTGAAGTCTGTGTTGCCAGTAGGAGCATACAACAGCAAAGACTAAGCAGAGGGCTTAAGCCTTATTTTGGTAGTGTGAGTCAGGACAGAGCTAGAGCAAGAAAGCAAGGAAATAAAATGAGGTGTATGCTTATCTATAACAGGAATACTGAAGCAGTAAAAAATATTACTAGGCAACATTGGTCAATCTTAAGGGACGTCCCAGCATTAAAGGAAATAGTAGGGGATCCACCAGCTTTTGGGTACAAAAGGAAGAACACTTTGAAACAAGAAGTTATGTACTCACCATAACGTTCGATGTATGTAGTCCATCTCGCCTTACATTCTTACCCGTTGGTTCGGAGCTGAACCTCGGCTCGGACTCGGCCATACTCTGGCTCGAAGTCTTCAATTGGCTCGTGGCTAAGAGGTATCCCATCATGCAACAGGTCTATTCCCCAGATCTTGTTTGCTGCAATCTCACACACATACACACTGAGAAGAAGAACAACCCCAACAGAAAGGTCTACTGACACCTAGAGACAATACCTCCAGGTCCTCCAGGAGGGGGAAGGACGGAGGGTTAGTAAGAATGTAAGGCGAGATGGACTACATACATCGGACGTTATGGTGAGTACATAACTTCTTGATGTTATGTAGTCCAATCTCACCTTCATTCTTACCCATGGGACAACGTCCGCTAGCACCTTGATCTTGGGTGGCTCAGTGAAAAATACTCTTGAGCACTGTGGAACCAAAGGAAGATCTGCCTCTAGAGACCAGATCTAATTTGTAGTGACTAATAAAGGTATGAGGCGAAGCCTATGTTGCTGCAGCACAAATATCATCCATAGACATCCTAGCCTGAAAAGCAGTTGAGGCAGCCACAGATCGTGTAGAATGAGCCTTCACTTTAAAGGGCAATTCTTTGCCATTGGAAGCATAAATAAATGAGATGCAATCGGAGATCCAGCGAGACAAGGTTAACTTAGAAACCGGAACCCCAAGTCTAGTGTCGGAAAATGAGACAAACATTTGATCTGATTTCCTGAAATCTTTCGTTCTATGTAAATAGAAATGCAATTGTCTGTGAACATCCAGCTGATGAAATTTAAATTCTGCCTTGTTGGAGAATTCAGGAAAAAACACAGGCAACTCAATGGATTGGTTGATACTGACAACAGAGGCAACCTTTGGAACAAAAGAAGGGTTGGTTCTTAAGGAGACCCTATCCTTGCGAAACACCAAATAAGGTGGTCTAATCGATAATAATTGGAGTTCAGAGACCCGCCTAGCTGAAGTTATGGCTACCAAGAATACTGTCTTCCATGACAAGAATTTAATGTCACACGTAGCTGCGGGCTCAAAGGAAGTTGAGGTGAGCTTCTGTAGTACAAAGATGAGGTCCCATGGCATCACTAGATCAAAGACTGGAGGTCGGAGTAACAATGTCCCTCTCATAAAAGCCCTACAAAGCCTATGAGCCATAAGGTTAGGCTCATTAGCAATGTGAAAGGTAGAAATTGCTACCAACTGCACTTCAATGGTTGCCGCAGCTGAACCTTGACAAAACAGTTGAGAAAGAAATTCCAATATTGTGGAAATAAGCGCTGTATAAGGATCAATATGTCTCTCACGGGCCCAAATAGAAAATCTCTTCCACTTACTGGAATAAATCTTCCTGCTAGAAGGCTTGTGGGAAGATGATAGAATATGGACCACTTCCGGGGAAAAAAATCATGAAGCCTAAGGACGGAACAGGAGCAGCCAAGCTGTCAACCTGAGGGTCTGGATGGAGGGATGGAACTGTCCTGACATATGAGTCAGCAGATCTGGAACTGGGTCCAGAATCCAGGGCTTGTCGATTAGATAGGGTTGAAGGAAGGGAAACCAAATCTGATGAGACTAGTGTAGGGCAATGAGGATCATTTTGCTCCCCACAGACTATGCTTTCTGAATGACCTTTGATATCAGAGGTAACGGTGGAAAGGCGTAGAGAAGACGGGGGGGCCAATCGTGAGCCAGAGCATCCCTGGGTGTCTCCCCCTCTGGGGGAATAAGGGTGAAGTAGCTGCTGCATTTGGCATTGAGGGGGCTGACAAACAGATCACAGGAAGGCTGAACCCATCTGTGGAATATCTCTTCCGCAACATAATTGTTCAGGGACCACTCATGAGGCATTAGGCTAGCTCTGCTCAGTCTGTCGTCAATCACGTTGGACTTCCCCGGTATATGTGTTGCAACTAGAAAGCATTGGGAATACACCGCCCACTGCCAAACTCGAAGTGCCTCTCTGCAAAGGGGATATGATTTGGTTCCTCCCTGTTTGTTCAGGTACCACACCACCGACATGTTGTCTGAGTGGATTGCAATTGTCCCTAGTGGGAGAGAGCTCTGACGTGCTTGCAACACTAATAGCACTGCTCTCATCTCCAAGACATTAATATGCAAATGGGACTCGTGATCCTGCCATGTGCCTTGGACCTGCCAAGATAATGCCCCCCCACCCAATCTGGGAGGCATCTGTGGTCACCGTGGCAACTGGAGAAGATGGGACAAAGGGCTTGCCCACGTTGAGATTGCTGTCCTGAAGCCACCAGTGTAGATCCCGCTTGCACGTGTCCGTAATCAGAATAAAATGGGAGAGTGGGAAATGCTGCAGTGACTACTGGGTGAAAATTAGCCACTGAAGAACCCTCATGTGTAGTCTGGCAAGGGGAACTAGCATGATCGTGGCAGCCATGGACCCTAATAACTTGAGGACCACTTTTGCCCTGACCTTCCTCAATGGTAGTAAAGCGTAAACCTGCTGTTGTAGAGCCTGAATTCTCTCTTCTGGTAAGAAGGCCCTCATGAGCACCGTATCTAGTTCGGTACCGATAAAAGTGACACGCTGCGAGGGCAACAAGGCAGATTTTTTCCAATATAGAGTAATTCCTAACCGTTGGCACAGTGCAATGGTGGCGTCCCTGGTCTGTAACAATAGATGCCTGGTGGTGGCAGAAAGGAGCCAGTTGTCCACGTACGGAAACACTTGGAATCCCTGACGTCTCAAGTGAGCCGTTACCACTGCCATGCATTTTGTGAACACCCTGGGGGCTGTGGTGAGACCAAAGGGCAGAGCGCGAAATTGAAAATGACTGGCTCCCAGCCAGAAGCGTAAATGACTTCTCGATGTCCTGTCCATCTTGATATGGTAGTATGCATCTTTGAGGTCGATGGAGCACATCCACACATCTTTCCCTAACAGAGGGAGTATTGACTGTAAGGTGACCAAGCGGAACTTGGACTTTTGTACATGAAGGTTCAATTGGCTGAGATCCAAGATGGGTCTCAGGTCCCCTGTTCTTTTCTGCACCAAAAAGAATCTGGAGTAAGTCCCTAATCCTACTTGGTCTGTGGGGACAGACTGGATGGCTCCCTTTGAAAGCAACTTTTTTATTTCTAAAGTTGCGGAATCCCTGTGACTGGGTGGAACATCTGGGATTCTCTTGGATGGCGGGGGAGGAGAAGAGAAGGGGATATGATAACCTCTGGAAATTATCTTTAATACCCACTCGTCTTGGGTGACTTCTTGCCAGGCTTATGGGTATAAAGAAATGCGACCCCCCGACCGGCTCCAGAGACGCACAGTCGGGCCTCCCTTCAGGAGCGCTGGTAGGGAGAACCACAAAAAGAATCATGGTTACTCGGGCCTTCTCTGCCTCTAGGGCGGCGTCTACCTGAATTTCCACCCCCTCCCCTGCCTCCGGAGGGGGAATCACTTTGTGTGCCCTGGAAAAACCTCTGCGACTTCCTGAACTACATTTTCCCACCCTTCTGGCCCTTGAGGTAAGGTCTAGAAGGCATGGAAAAATGGACTCCCACGGCAGACAGGGTTTTTCCTTCCTGCTCGCACCTAGTGAGAGTGTCCTTCACCTTGGTTCCGAGCAACGATGAACCATCAAATGGGGCATTGGTGAACGTAGACTTGAAGGCCTCCACAAAATTGCACAGTCGCATCCAGGAGTGTCTTCTAAGAGAGACTCCAGAACCCGCAGCCCTACTCGCTCCATCGGCTGCATATGAGATCAGCCTCATGGAGGAGTTGGTAAGGGAATTTAGGGTAGACATCTGTGCATTGACCTTCTCTGCCACGGCATCAGAAATGTTACCCTGTAGAGAATCTCCTAGCTCTTTTGGGAGATCTCTCTGGAGCCTCGTAAAATGTGTCAAGTAGTTCAGCGACCGCAGTGTAAAGGCCGCTGAGGTAAACACACGCTTCCCATACCTGTCCATAGCCCGGGACTCCTTGTTGGGCAGATGGACGGTAGACGGAGTTTCAGCAAGTTCCTTCTTGGTGGCCGCTGCCACCACCATGGCATTGACTAGAACGCCTTTAGATAGATACTCCTTGTCAGAGGGGGCGGACAAAAACTTATTGGGTCTCCTTGGGACCGGTCCACAGTGTCAGAGGAGTTTCTCACACCTTTCAATAGACAAGATCTAACAGCTCATCAAAAGGGGGAGAAACCCAAGAGGTGGAGGGTTGAGACCCAAAAGCCTTCAGGAACACAGACTCCTCATCATAAGGGGATTTGGATGGCCAGCCACCTCTCTGCTTCAGGATCTCCAGAATATCTGAAAAAGAGATATTTTCAGAAGATTACTTGGGGGACCCCTATGACTCCTCGAGGTCGGTATCTGACGTGAGAGACTCATCAGGGGAGGCAAGGTGTTTCCTCTTACACAATCTCTTTTTGGCAGGCTCCTCAGGCAAAAACTCTGGGGAGATATCAGAATGTTGAGGACCACTCATGGAGGAATCCTGAGGCTTAGGATCTCCGCTGCCCATGGAGAGAGAATGATCCGAAACTGACACCAGTGCTGGAGGGGGCAGAGTATCTGTGCCGAAGGATGCAGCTGACGACCTGGCCAGCACACTCCTCATAACCTCGAAGGCTGATCCCCCCCGGCTCCGAAGGCCAACTACCTGAAGATGAAACAGTAGTAGCCCTCGGCGCCGAGGAGATGAGGTCCGAAGCTGATGTCGGGTCCAAGCTCACTCGGGGCGAAGCACAGAGAGGAAGGCTCAGAACCGATGAAGATCGATCTGAGACCTCCCCCTCGGGTCCAACTGGAGAACTGTGAACCCTCAACCCCGTGGACAGAGTCGACGGGGTTGGAGCGGAAATCGGAACCGAGAGGCCAGACGAGGCTACTGGAACCGACCTAATGGCATCCGACGGCACCAACTTTGGCTTCAAAGGCCGAGAAAGGCTTGGACTAGGAACAACAAAGGATGAAGAGGCCATAAACTCTGGAGCTGACTGCGTCAGAGCCAAAATCAATTTAGCCAACACTGATGACTGAAGCAGTTTCTTCACCACCCTATCAATGTCCTCATCAGAAAGGGTCGTGGAGTGGAAGATAAAGTAGGAGATCTGGATCTCCCTACAGAAGGGGACTTGCATGAAGGAGAACCTGGTCGAAAAACTGGAGACTGGCTCCAAACCAAAATATCCATGACCGGCTCCGAAAGGCTGGGAGCCGACACGGACTTAGTCAAGAAACTACCTACTTTCGGCACCTAGGGCAATGGAACCGAAGAATAAGAAGCTGTTCTAGAAAATTTCTCTGGTGGCTCCGAAGAAACAGACGAAGCCAGACAGCGCTTCTTGGAAGTCCTTTTTAGCTGGAGAGGATAATGCACTGGAAGACTTAGCCAAGTCTTCCTCGAAGGAGTGTTTAAGCAGTCTTTTCAAAATGAGCTTGTTCTTCCTCTCCTGTAGCACACGGGGACTGAAGGAATGACAAAACAAGCAGGACTCTTGGAGGCGAATAGCCCCCAAGCAATACATGCACACAGAGTGCCCATCAGTTAAAGACATTTTATTGCTGCATTCAACACACTTTTTAAAGCCCAAAGGCCAGTGTTCCTTAGGATCCTTGGACATGCTGAAAGGAACAAAGTAATACGTACACGCGCTAGACCCAACTAAAGCCTTTAACTCAAACGGCCCAGAAACCGGCGGGAAAACAACAAGGAGGACTAGGTCCTCTAACTCAAATGGGCCTAGCCCGGGGAAACAAAGGCAGGAAAGCACCACTAGCCAGACACAACACTAAACACTAACATAATGGAGCACCAACCAAAGACCACACAGAAACAATGGGGAGGACTTGGTCCTCAAACTTAAACGGGTCTAGCCCGTGGGGAAAGGAAATGAACAGGATACCCAAACAGCCAGACAAGGGCAAAAAAAACAGCCAGAGAATCAACTACAGGCAGTAAACCACCACTACCACACACACAGAGCTATGAAAATAGCTTTTTCGAGCAACAACCAGTCAACAGTTTATAAAAATTTTATAAACAATATACTTAGCCACGGCCAAAAGCGAGACCACATCTGAGCTTAACGAGCGGCAAACGAGATCTGGGGAATAGACCTGTTGCATGATGGGATACCTCTTATCCACGAGCCAACTGAAGACTTTGAGCTAGAGTATGGTCGAGTTCGGCTCCGAACCCACAGATAAGAATGAAGGTGAGATTGGACTACATAACATCAGATGTTATGTTATAAGGAGCAACCCAAGGAAGTCTTTAAGATAGGAAATGTGAAACAAGTTACATTTAAATGTGGGAACTGTGTTTACTGTAAGCATATGTTCAAAGAGAAATCTATTAAACATCCTATGACAAGCAGAGAGTTTGTTTTACATGCATATGGGAACTGCAGCACAAGCAATTTAATATATTTAGCTGTGTGTGACATCTGTGATGCTTTTTATGTGGGTATGACAAACAAGAAATTTAAATAGCATATAGCCTGTCATCTCAGTGATATTAGACATAAAGTAGTCACAAATGCTCTTAGTAAACACATTATAAAGGAAAGGTGATCAACATAGTTTTAAATTTATGATTTTAAGTAATTTATAGACCATTGTGGGGTGGGAATATAAAACTTTTAAATGAAAATTAAGAGATGAGATGGATTTTAAGAATGAGAGCGTTTGTACCACCTGGTCTTAATGACAGTTTTACCTTAAAGTCTTATTTAAATATGCTGCATCAGAAGGTGTAATTAGAGTCATGTGACTTTTTAAAATGTATTTAAGTTATGTTGTTTAATTGATAGTATTTATTTCGCCTGAGGAAGCCTTGAAGGTGAAAGTGTTTACCTGCAAACTTGAACTTGGATTAAACATTTGTTGTTTTAGAGTGTTTCCAGTTTTCTTTTTCTTTTTGGACTTGATTTTGTGACTGAGAACTGGTTAACTGCCTCACAGCTGTTTTTTTGGATACAGGTATTCTTTAGTGGCTAGCTTGAATTGACTAAGTTGCTTGCGAGACCTGATCTCTAGTGGGAGTTTGTTCCAGGCCTTGGAAGGATTATAGCTATACATCTTTTATTAGTTTTAGGTTTGTGGATTTGTAGCAGATCTAGGTTAGAGCTCTAGAGGGATCTAGCAGGTGAATAGTGGGAGATGACAGATGATAGGGTAGGACAGTAAGAAGGCTGATAAAGGACAGAGTGGGTGATCTGCAGTTGAGGGAGAAGAAGCTGGTGAGGTAGTTCTAGCCAGTTGAGGTGTTTGAGTGAGAGACAGTGATGTGACTTTTAAGTTTGATGGGCTGCAAATTTGGCTATCTTGTAGGTAGATTCAAGTTTGGCAAGGAGTGTGGAGTTGAGGCAAGTAAGAATTTGAGAGCCATATAATAGACTGGGTAGGAAGTAGACATAAGAGAGAGTTACTTTAGCTTCACTGGTGAGAAACTTTTTGTCACGGTAGAGGAGCCCTAGTTTCTGATGAGTTTTCTTGATACAGTTGTTAATGTGTAGATCGAATTTAAGTTGGTCGTCAATGATGACATGAAGGAGTTTAGTGATAGTTTCTACCATGATGTGCGTGTTATTGAGGGACAGGATTGTGAAAGTGGATTTAATGTGGTTGTAGGTTTTAGGAAGAAAAAGCAGTAGCTTAGTTTTTTGAGGGGTTAAGGATAAGCTGGTAATCAAAGAGCCAGTTTTCTACTGAGTTAAAGGAAGTCTGTGTTGTAGAGATGAGTTCGGAAGGAAAGTCAGCAATAGTGATAACAGCAGAGTCATCAGCATACTGGACTAGAGATGACTGGGGACAGGAAGAATAAAGAAGATTAGTGAAGATGTTGAGAAGTAGTGGACCAAGGATGGAACCCTGAGGGACACCCATTTTAACTGGGAGAGGAGGGGAGAGTGCAGACTGCCACTTCACTGCTTGAAATTTGCCAGTGAGGTAGCTGGAAAACCATGCAACAGTAGCAGGGGAAAAGTTAAGGCTGGTTAATTTGTGCAGAAGGAGAGGGTGAGAGACGGTGTTGAAAGCATCCCTTGTGAAATGGGCGTTGGGTTTGCATGGTAAGTGGTAACTGTGATCTCAGTAAACATATGATATGCAATCAGAAAGCCGCCTAGAAAGGGTGACTTTAGAAACTCCTGAACCAAGCTTATTAGCTGCAAATGAAACAAAAAGTTGTGAATTCTTCAAAGGGCTTGGTTCTCTGTAGGTAGAACTTCAGGTCTCTACATACATCCAAGGTATGTAAAGTGTTATTCACCTTTATTGGAATGGTTTTGAAAAAATAATAGTGGTATATGGCTAGGCTGTTTATATTTGCACTGGAAGCCACCTTGGGGACAAGTGGTACTTAGAGATGCACTGTTCTTGTGAAATCCCAATTGGGAAAAGACACAGGATAGAGTCTGCAACTCTGAAACTCTTCTTGCAGAAGTAATAGCCATCAAGAACAGTTTTTCAGGAAAAAAAAATTAAAGGAGCTGAAGATGCTGGTCCAAATGGGTACTAAGTTAAAACTTCCATCACAAAGTTGAGATGACATGGAGGGCAAGGGTCTCTGATTGGAGGACTAAGAAAGAAAACCCCTTCGAGAAAGGCTTTGCAAAGCTTGTTTGAAGCTAAACAGCAGGGTTCGTAATCAGAGTGAAAATCTGAGACAGCTGCTAACTGCACCTTAACAACAGAAAAACATGAACCTTAAGACAAACATACTTGCTAGATATCATAAAATGTCTGGAACAGAAGCACTTCCACTTACCACTGTACAGTTTATGAGTGGATTCCTTCAGGGATGTGGACAATATCCTGACTACATCACTGGACAAGGTAGGGTCACTGGCCATCACTGGAAAATACAGTTGTGTACACTTAACATAAATGTAGATGTTTGAGTGAATTCATTTTTGCAGTGGTGAAGAGCTTACACGGCAGGAAATCCCACAAGTCAGGACTGCAACACTGAAATACGAAGAACATTATTAGAAACCAAGCAGATTGTTTCAGGTTGTGAAGATCTGGGTGAGGGTTCCTGGATGGGTGAAACAGCAGGTTCTACCTAAGATCCAAGTTACAGGGAGGATTCCATGACGTAAGGCCTTAACAGGGGAAACCAAATTTGCCTGGGCCAGTAAAGCGCAATGAAGGTTCCGGTAACTTTGCATCTGACTGCTTTAAATAGAAACCGGGATATCAGGGAAAAGGGGAGTTATGCATAAAGCAGCTGAGGAAGCCATTGGGTGACTATGACATCTCTCTTGGATCATCTCATCAGGGGGATCATGGCAAAGAAGTTGCTGCAGTTGTTATTAGATGGAGAAGCAAACAAAATGCAGCAAGGCTGGCCATAGCATGTGAATATCTGATATGCTAATGCTGGATTGAGAGTCCATTCATAAGGCATCAGGATAGATCTGCTAAGCCTGTCAGCAATGCAAATGGCCTTCCGGGGGAATGTGCATTGCTATTAGTAAGTGATGTGAAGCAATCATCTGTTGTTACACCCTCATAGTTTCTTAGCATAATGGGTGTGAATTGGTTCCTCCCTGCTTGTTGATGTCCCACCAGTCTGGAGACAGATCACCACTAGAGGCAGAAAGTCCAGTAGTTCCTGTAATGCAAGTAGGACTGCCCTCATCTTGAAGATACTGATGTGAAGCTTGGCCTCTTGAGAACTCCATCACCTCTGAACCATCCCCATCAGTAATAAACCCCTACCCCAAGTCCATGGTCATTGCTGCTGCAGGTGGGGCTAAAAAAAGGATCTTCCCAAATGAATGCAAGGAGAAGTTAACCACCACAGTAACTGTTCTTTGCAAAGGTTGATTATAATATTGGGGTAAAAATCACTGAAGTCTCTTCATATAAAAGTGAGTAAACTGCCCCATCAGAATAGGGGAGACCATGGTCCCCAAAACTTGGAGAACTAGATCTGTTGGTGGATGATCAAAACGGAGAAGGATTTAAATGAGTTCCCATGGTGTTCGAATCCTACCCTGTGGAAAGGACACTATGCAGATCTTTGTGTATAAGTGGCATCCCATAAACTAAATAGCCTGAGCTGGTTGAATTATAGATGTCTCTTCAGTTATGGATATGCCTAAGAACAGAAAGAACTGCAGCAAGTAGTCCCTGATATTGACCATCACCACTGATTTTTTTTTTTTTGTTAGGGCAGCAATGAGTAGTCATCATGATATGAAAAATTCAAATCCATTCTAACTGGAGATGCACAGCTACCACTACCATTCACTTGGTAAACACATGGGGAAACTGTGGTGAGACCCTGAACTGAAAATTACTGCCTCCCAGGTGGATATCTCTGGGAAATTTTGGTTATTTTGATGTGAAGGCAGACATTCTGCTGATCAACCAAGCAATATCGATCGTTTGCCTGTAGGCAAGGCAAAACTGACTGCACCATCAGCATCCCGAACTGGGTCATCTTTATGTAGTTATTAGATGGCTGAGGTCCAAAATGGGCCTGAGGTCCTTGTTTTTCTTCAGAACCAAAAAGAACCGTGAGTAGAATCCTGGCCCTGTCTGATTTGGTGTGACATTCTGAATGGCTCTTTTTTAAATCAGAGAGAGAAGTTTTCATCTGGCCACCTTTTGTTGATAAGGTGGTACATCTGGAGATGGATGTCTTAAATTGGGGAGGCTGCAAAAAGGGAAATGTATAACCTGTGGATATTATCCTTTGTCCTCACATATCTTGCATGATGGACATTCATGCAATGAAGTACAAGGATAAATGACACCTAATTGCATTCAGAGCGAAGTATTTGGGCAGCCGGTCAGGGACACTGAGACTGCCTGTCAGAGAAAGGCTCATGATATAACTGGTTCTGTGGACCACCTCGTCCTCTTGGTCTTCATTCGTTACGGCCACCTCTGCTGCAGATGTTCCTGTCAGAAGTGGATTCAAAGGGTTGATGCTTGGCTTTTCTGAACCACTGAAATTTGGGCACTTTTGGTCCCAAGTATGTGATCTGTGAGGGGTCTCAAATCTGACTCCCATGGTACAAAGCATTTTCCCATCTTGCTCTCGGTTCTGCATCTTCTAGAATAGAGTAGGACACACCAGTAGATACTGCAGGGACATACTTCAGGGGTCAAGACGACTTAGATATGTACTGAGAAGGGACCTAGGATAGGAGATTAATTTACTTAATTTATATGAATGTAAAGTGGAGTTCTGAATTACTTGGAAAAAGCGTGATTTGTACGTGAAAGTTATATTCATTAAACTGTTTATTCTGTCATGAATTATCCGGTTTATTTCATTATATCTGTGATTTTTAAAAACTTAGTGCTTCCTGAGTGTATATTTATAATAAAATGAAACTTCCAGTTAGTAGCCATAGCATCCTGTGCTACAAATGCATGCAGTATTACCATTCCAACTTTCGAATTTTCAGTAATGCATTATGCTGAATTTGACTATATTATTTTGTTTGCTACAGTCTAAGGCATATTATGTATGATTTGCCAAATATAAAAGTATTTTTTCTGGTAAAATATACAAGATGTTTACTTCTGACTGCAATTAGAAGTCAGTAGAGAAGGATTCTAAGCCACTATTGTATTCAGCAAACTGGGCAGAGATTGAACACAACACCCATAACGGAAACAAGAGTACAATGCACAAATATCAAGACTGTGGCAGTGCATACTTCTGAAACAGAGGACATGCTGCCTTCTTTTCAATCCCCTTTCTAATTTTATTATGAAACATTCATGCAATAACCACAGTACATTCAAGTATAAGAAGCATCTACGTCTATTATTCTACCTTTAGGAAGTTCAGTGCAGCAATACAATGAATGTGATCACACTACTATGGTTGTTATAATCTATGGCACATTATCCACTGTATCCAGCAAATGAAAAAGGTTTTCTGGTAAAACATACATGATTTTAACTTCTACATTAATGATAACTCAGTAAAGAAGTATTCTAGGTCATTAATGCATTTGACTAACTGAAGAGAAGCTCAGTATAACACCCAAAATGGAAACAGATTAATATCAGACTGTGCCAGTGAACACTTCTGAAACAATGGATATGCTGCCTTATATACAAAGGATCACATGTCTGTTCCCTTTTCTGATTTCACTACACAACCTTCAGAAAATAGCCACAATGTCCTCAGCTTAGGTGTTTCACTGCAGCAGTGCTCTGAAACTGGACTACAGCACTTTACTTGATGCAATCCATGGTATGTTATCTACATTATGTGGCAAATGAAGAAAAAATATGAAGAAAAGTTTGATTTTTACTGTTAAATCAATGAAAACTCAGTTAAAAAAATATCACTGGCCATTACTGTAGTTGTCATACTGTGCAAATGTTAAATATAGCAACCACACAGGAAACTGAATATAATGCAAAATATCAATTTGTGGCAATGAATACCTCAGGAACAATGGATATGCTGCCTAAATATAAAAAGTCATACCTCAGTCCCCCTTTGAAATTTCTTGATGAAATTTTCAGGCAGCAACAACAGTGTGTTCCGCTACACAAATGCTCTTAAGATAGCTATTCTACATTCATGGCTTTCAATGCAACAGTAAGCTGAATCAGACCATACTACTTTAGATGATCCAATCTGCACCATATTATCTATGGCATGTGGCAAATGAAAATAATATCTATATGCATCACTGTCTGGTACTACAGTCAGGAGTACTTCTGATCTGAGCGAATATGAATTCTAGGTCATTACTGTACTCAGCATACTCAGCAGACGATCACCACAACGTTTACAAAGGAAATGTATAACTCAAAATATCAGATTGTGGCAGTGAACATCCTTGAAGCAAAGAATGGATGGACTTCAGTGCATATGTATAAAAAAATATATCTCGCTATCCTGGGAGCACGTCATGTGATCGAATGTAATGTCGCTGAACTCAAAAGAAAAAAAAAAGAGCAAGTGCTGTTCACCAAAATTACATTCGATGACTGTGGTATCTGCTTCTTTCTCCATGGCTGTGCTACCTCAGAGTTGGTATATATAAGTCTGGCAGGTGTGGAGGGTGTCCCTCCACATGCGGGGTGAAGGGGGGCTTGCAAAAAAAATTGTTGAGTTGCTCGCCAAAGGTGGTTTCGACAAATGGTTTTCATTTTTTTTTTCTGCCCCTATAAGATTTCATTACAGAACATTCAGATAGTAACCACCCTGCGTGCAACTACAAAAAATATCTAAGACTAACATTCTATTTCTATTCTGTTCTATCAAATGGGACTAGTGGTACCCGTTCCATTGACCTAAATATGGCCTGTGACTTGAATACGACATGCTGGAGGGACAGATTTGTTTCACAGCAAGTGCAGCGTCTTTGGAATAGGCTGCCAATTCATCTGAAGCAGAGCCCTCTATGACAGTATTCAAAAGGAACCTGGACTAGTGGATGGGGCACTGTAAATTACCAGGGAGAGCGCCCACAACCCTCCTGGACATAGGCAGTCATTAATAAATACAATCCTGGGTACTGACAAGAGTATCTACGGTAATACATTGGGATAAAATGGGTAGGCTTGAAATGACTTCCGGGCTGATAGTCTAGTACACTCCTATGATTCTATCATCTTATGTCTTTCAGTAAAATGTTAAGCTGAAGTTGTCCCCACAACTTTAGGCACCTAAAGGCATGGCACTGTAGCCCTAGCATGTTACAGCTGAAGACAATATACATATATGTATTTCTAGAAAAATACAGAATATTTACTACTCTTCTGATTACAACTCATTAAAGAACTATTCTAGACAAGTACTATACGCTGTAGTTCTACTAACAAGAAGCATATTTTCAGGGATCCCAGCACTGTCAACCTGAAACAGTGAAAACTGCACATCACACAGAAAGAAAGAGAGCAGCTCAAAAACACCACACCCTCCAGTCTAACTTATCAACTCCATGGCCCACAGCATTTGGGGAATGTGACAAGTTTTAAAAAGTGTACTGTATTTCCAGCACATAGCTGTTTTGATACAATGCAAATGAGTAAGTTAATTTCCAACTCTGTATCACAAACACAGTGCTATCTTATTCTCTATAATGTGCATATATTCACAAAACAGTATAACACTAAATGTCGGACTGTGTTAGGAGATTGGCATAATGGTTAAAGTGTTTACTTTACAAACACAAGGTGCAGAGTTTGATTCTCACAGGGTATAATTAGCTAGGCTAAAAACGGCCCATGAGGGCAGTTAGCTTAGTACTAATCTATGAATAAGGGCATATCAAGCAAAGTATCTGTGCTATATCTTGGTCCTCATCTTAGATTTTATTATGAAACTTAAAGCTAGTATCACAGAGTGGTCAGCTCCAAAATACACCTACGACTGTTACTCTACTTATAGGTTCATAGGTTTATAGGTGTGTACTAGGCTAATGGACCTGGAGTATTTACAAGCCTAGCCCATAGGGTTACCCTGGCATCGTGCCACTTGACCTTAGTTCCCAGTGCCTCTGTCGAGTAGAGCCACTGGAGCGACCCCCTGGGGTGAATCTTTTAGTTTCCATCCACTCATCAAGATTTCTCTTAAAGAGGGCCAGTGAAGATTTCAGTGCAACTCTGTGGTGAACTTGATCCCACCACTTTAACTGAGTGAAAGCATGCCATATTAGCCAGGGCATGTAATAAATGATTTTTTCTGGTAGCATAATACAGGATTTTAGCATCTGGCATAATCTGAATTTAGTGTACATATATTCTGGACATCAGTCTCACCCATTCTGGTGAGCAAATAACCCTCAGGTAGAAACAAGGTACTGCACCTGACTTTAGTACCAAAATCCCTCTGAAATGCTAAATATGCTGTACAGGAGAGGCAATGTGTCATTTCGCTGAAGGCAATGCACAAAAACAGCAAGTGACTTCTAATAAAATACCTCTGTACAACACACAATACAAGACTGATAATCTAACCCAAGGATTTCACTGCATCTCAATTCTTATTTACATAGCAGCAACCTGCTTTACTGTCAGTCCACATGGTGCAGGCCTTCCCTATATGCATTCATCATTTTTTACGTTGTTTGGTGAAATCAAAAAGAGTTTTACTAGTGGTCTAATGAATACTCAGTGTACATAATGTTCTGGCTATTGATTTTATGCAGTCTTGTGATAACAGGTCAAATCACCTCCAGGTGAAAACTGGATATAGTGCCAAACTATAACAACAAAAACTCTCTGAAATACTGGATATAACAAAAAGATATAAGAGACCATATTTCACTTCCCCTACAGCAGTTCACATTAAAGAGTTCAGGGCACTCTGAAAAATACTGGTGATAAAATACATTCACGAAGTCCTTTGGGCTCGTCATACTAAAAACATTATAAGATACTCAAGTACAAATCACACTCAAGAATTCCACTGTACAATTCTTCCAGACTGCATATAAGGAGCTGGAGTAGAATATTGATTGTATTTTTATTTATTTTAACATTATTTTACCAGGATAAATCCAATAAATATGGCTGAACACTGAGCAGGTTAATTAGAGCGCTCCCAGTGGGACAACTGAGAAAGTGGTAAAATCCAGTAAAAGGTTACCAATTTGGGTAAAACTGTACTTTCATAAACAGCCCACCACCCTACCCCTGAAAGACAGTACTTCTGTGGACCACTCTGGTGTTAAATTGTGATTAAAGTGAAAAAGAAACAGTCACAACACTGTATTTCAACTTGTTACAATATACAGTGTTCCTCCAATAAAGTTATGACAACAATCACTTCACTGTGCCTAAATGCCCTTTGCTTTCATGCACAGACCCCCCCCCCCCAAAAAAAAAAAAAACAAAAGACCTCTGGTGATCACTGTGATGTCTAAACGAAAGTGGAATAACTAATGGCCACATGTATTTAAACACAGCCTGCGATATCTTTTCTTATGCAGATACCATTCTAATCAAGTCTCTTATTGCAGCAACTGTAGGAACAGGAAAAGGTGCCACAGGAGTAAAAGCTTGGTTACACTGTTAGAAAGGAGATCTGACTGATAGCCAGAAATGGTGAAGAATACAATTCTAACCACTGCTAAGCAAGATCTTTACCAGGTTAATCCTACAAAGAATCAAAAAAAGAAGTTATGTACTCACCATAGCGTTCCATCTGAGTAGTTGTACTTCATTTGTCTTCAACCTGTGGGATACGGATCCATATCAGATCCGAGCCAGCAACTATTACTAGCATCAGCTCCGAACTCCAGACTCCTCCTCTTACCCATACTACACCTCCACTGCCTTCCATCTCCAGATTGAGTTTGCTGAACTTATACTGATAACCCGACCTGATAATATACTTGTGACCTATCCTGCAGCCCGTAGGCTGATCATGCGCCCAGGTCCGGGGGAAGGAGGGAGGGACGGTTGAAGACAAATGAAGTACAACTACTTAGATGGAACGTTATGGTGAGTACATAATTTCTTTATCTGAAGTAGTTTACTTCATTTGGTCTTCAACCTGTGGGACAGAGTCCCCAGTTACTAAAAATACTGGGAGGCCCTCATGGAAGGATATTCCGGAATACCGCGGAACCAAAGGATGCTCTCCTTCTGGAAGTCAAATCCAGTTTGTAATGAGAAATAAATGTATGAGATGAGGACCAAGTAGCTGCAGAGCAAATGTCATCCAAAGACACTCTAGACCAGAAAGCCGCAGACATAGCCATGGACCTAGTGGAATGAGCTTTTACCTGACCTGGAGGTGACATGCCTCTGTCCTTATAGACCTGCAGTATGCATGAAGAAATCCATCTAGCTAGTGACCTTGGAGATAGGTTTCCCCAAAAAGGGTTTATAGAAGGAGACAAACGATCAGATTTACAGAACTTTTTTGTTCTGTGTAAATAGAATTGTAACTGTCTATGAACATCCAATATGTGTAGTTTGTATTCCATCTTGTACGCAAAATTGAGAAAGAACACAGGCAAATTTGTTGTCTGATTGATACTGACTGGTGATGCCACCTTAGGAAGAAAGGATGGATTGGTTCAAAGGGAAACTCTGTCTTTATGAAAAATCATGTACAGAAGTTTGATGGACAAGGCCTGTAATTCTGAAACCCATCTAGCAGAGGTAACAGCCACCAGAAAAGCTGTTTTCCATGATAAAAATTATAGATCTGCAGTTGCAGCAGGCTCGAAAGGCGGAGCGACCAGAGCTTGGAGAACCATAGTAAGGGCCCACGGAGGAACAGGATCTTTAACCGGGGGGAGGCGTAGCAAAAAGGTGCCTTTGATAAAAGCTTTACACAGTCTGGAAGATGCAAAGGATGCAGAATTCTCACCCACATGAAAATGGGAAATGGCAGCCAAATGAACTTTGGTAGTAGAAGAACTAGCCCCGTGCTGGAAAATATCAGCTAGAAAATCAAGAATAGCTGAAATAGGAGCCGTGAAAGGGTCTAAACTCCTCTGAGAGGCCTAGAAAGAAAAACATTTCCACTTGCTGCGATAAACCTTTCTGGTCGAAGACTTATGAGCAGCTACCAAAATAGATCTGAGGAGGATAGTCCGGGAGTCCTAGCAAGTACGGGAACTGGAGCAGCCAAGCCGTGAGCGTCAGGCTGTCCAGACTTAGATGAGGCACCCCCAAAGGGTGTGAAATCAAATCCTGAATGGTATCTAGGATCCAAGGTGGAGCCAGAAGGTGAGACCAAAGGAAGGGAAACCATACTTGGCGAGGCCAGAATGGGGCAATGAGGATCACCTTGCTCCCCAGTCGACAAGCTTTCTGCAGAAACCTCGGAATGAGAGGTACTGGCGGGTAAGCATACAGAAGATCGGGAGGCCAAGCATGAACTAGAGCGTCTCTGGGGGACTCCCCCAGCAGGGGGTTCAGAGCAAAAACTCGCTGCACTTCACGTTGGAAGGAGATGCGAAGAGATCGCAGCAAGGTTGACCTCACTCGCTGAAGATCTGTTCCGCTACTGACAGATTCAGAGACCACTCGTAAGGCATCAGAATGGTCAGACTTAGCCTGTCCGCTAGGATGTTAGACTGTCCCGAAATGTGCGTTGCGATGAGAAAGCAACCGGTGGAGATCGCCCATTCCCACACTCTCATGGCCTTGCGACAAAGGGAGTAAGGTCTGGTCCCTCCCTGTTTGTTGATATACCAGACTACTGACATGTTGTCTGACTGGATGGCAATCGTCCCCAGAGGAAGAAAGGCATGAAGGGCCTGCAACGCTAGAAGGACCGCCCTCATCTCTAGGACACTGAAATGCAAGCTGGTTTCTATGGGGGACCACCGGCCTTGGACTGTCCTGCCCGAAGAATGCCCCCCCTCACCCGAATTGGGAGGTATCCGTGGTCACTGTGGTTTGGGCTGGAACAAAGGGTCGTCCCTCCAAAATGTTTGGACAGCTCATCCACCATATGAGGGACGACCGACACACTTGACTTAGGTGGACAGGATAAGTCAATGGCAGTTCCAACAGGGACCACTGAACCGCTAGAGTCCACTGAAGAATCCGCATGTGTAGCCGAACACACGGAAGAAGAGTTATGGTCGCTGCCATCGAGCCTAGGGCCCTCAACACTGATCCCGCTGTTGAGAGGTGAGAATGGTAGATCAGGGAGACATGCATCCTGAGGTTTTGAACTCTCTCCGAAGTCAGGAATATTTTTCACTGAAGAGTATCTGTCCTGGTACCAATGTAGTCTGTCACCTGTACAGGATCTAGGAGAGATTTGGATGCGTTGATTGTGATACCCAAACTCAGGGCAAGTGTCAAAAAATAATCCCTGGTTTGGGAAAGTAGACACCTGGTGGGAGCAGTGAGGAGCCAATCGTCCAGGTACAGATAGACCTGAATCCTCTGAAGCTTCAGGTGAGCCGCTACAACCGCCATCACTTTGGTAAACACCCTGGGGCTGTGGTGAGACCAAAAGGTAGGGCTCGAAATTGAAAATGATTGACTCCTAGCCGGAAGCAGAGGAACCTCCTGGAGCTTCTGTGCATTTTTATGTGATAGTAAGCATCCTAGAGGTCTAATGAGCACATCCAGTCGCTCTCTTGCAGGTACAGCATGATGGACTGTAGCGTGACCATCCGGAACTTCTCTTTGGCAACAGACAGGTTCAAGGTAGAGAGGTCCAGAATGGGCCTTAAGTCCCCCTGTTTTCTTTTGCACCAAAAAGAAACTGGAGTAGTAGCCCAATCCAGACTGATCTAGGGGGACGGTTTCAATGGCTCATTTTACTAGCAGCTTGGAAATTTCCTGTGCTGCTGCCTCCCTTTGCATGGGTGGAACGTCCAGGAAGTGTCTGGGAGATATGGGAGAACCCACGAAGGGGACAGAATATCCTCTGGATATGATTTGAAGCACCCAGTGGTCCGTTGTTATGGACTCCCATGCCGCTGGATGCAAGGACAATCATCCCCCGACTGCCTCCAGAGTAGAGCAGTTGGGCACCCCCTCAGGGTTGCTGTCCTGGTCTGTCCGAGAACGGTTCTCAAGACCCAAAGTTCCGTGGACCCCCTCTGCCTCTGGGCCAGCATCCATTCTGTCCCCCTCTGCCTTAGGGGGAAGAAGAGCCCTGAGTGTCCCGGGAATACTGAGACTTCCGGAACCACATCTTCTTTTGCCCTCTCTGGTTCCGAGAAAAGGACCTTTGAGGGTTAGAGAAACGGATTCTGATGGCAGACAGTGTCTTCCCGCCCTTCTCACTCTGGACTAGTTTCTCCTTGACGGTCTTAACGAAGAGTGTAGAGCCGTCATAAGGGGCATTGGCAAAAGATGCCTTAAAGGGTTCAGAAAATTGACACAACCTGAGCCAGGCGTTACGCCTCATGGACACGCCAGACCCAGCCGCCCTAACCGCTCCTTCTGCAGCATGGGGAGGAGTCGCATGGACGTATTAGATACTGCTTTTAGAGTGGCCATTCTCGTGGAGAACGAAGCCTTGTCCTCCTGCGATATGGACTTGGGGGGAGACTCCTCCAGCTCCTTTACCAGGTCGTGGTGGAGTCTAGTGACATGGGCCAAGTAATTCAGCGCCCTGATCTAAAAGGTAGCTGAAGCATACACCTGCTTCCCTAAGCGGTCCATCATCCGTGACTCCCGGTCAGGAGGCTGAACCAAGGAACTCTCCTGAGCAAGTTCCTTCTTAGTGACTGCTGCTACCACCATGGCGTCCACGGGGGAGCCCTTATTCCAGGATGGCCTGTCAATGGGGGGGGGGCTTAAAATTTTATCGGGTTGCTTGGGGATAGGCTCCATGGTGTCGGGTTCTTCCACGCCCGCGAGGTGACCAAATCCACTAAATGATCCATGGGAGGGGACACCCAGGAAGTAGCAGGGCCAGTGCCAAAAGCCTCCAGGAACACAGAGTCATCAGAAGAGGACTTGGGGGCAGACCAACCTCCCCACTGGCGCAGGATCTCCATGATGTCTCCAAAGGAGACATCCTAGGGAGGTGATCTTGGGGAACCCTCTCCATCATCTAAATCCATGTCCTCTATGAGGGACTCGGGGGTGTCCAAGTGCCTCCTCTTGCACGTATGCTTGCAAGGCAAATCTCTGGTGGGGCTCTCTGGGAGCACTTGCAAGCAATTTGTTCCTGGGGGGGGGACCGTCTGGGGCTCTCTGAGCATGGGCAGTCCCCCTGGTAAGACAATGGGGATGGTAGACAGAGCCGAGGGCGTCTGGGAGGAGTCCAAAGGGGGCAGTCAGGGGTCTCAATCCAACGGAGAGGACCCTTTCCACCACACTGAACGCCGGAGAGTGGACCTCCTGGGAAGCAAATAAAGAGACCGGTCGCCCCGGGTCCGATGCGAGAATCGGAGCCGGGCCCAAGGTGGACGGAGTTCCGAGGGAGGGGACCTGGCCCGACAAAGTCGCAACTGATGGAAAAGGTTCCACTACCTCGGATCCGACACCCAAGCTCCGGCTCGGAGAGCGGCTCAGATCTCAACTGGTCGGATCCGAAATGCTCCAGGCAGCTGTCGGCATCGAGGAAACAAGTACTGTTGGTGCCGACCCCCTGACCAAGGCCAATCTCGGATCCAAGTACTCCGAAACCGAAGGTCAGATCGGAGAAGGAGAAATGGTTGAAAGAAAGGAAGCGAGCTCCCCCTCCAAAGGGAGGGGAGGCTGGCAAGACCCCCATCTGGATCTGTGTAAGAACAAAGCACCTCATCATCTTTTCCAGATCCATATCCAATAAGGAGTGGGTTGACTGTGACGAGGCCACGGACTCTGACCTGGTGGGTCGGGGAACCGAGGCCCGAGAGACTGCATGTGCCTCCTCTGGCTCCGGGCAGAACCTCGAAGATCGGAGCCAAGGGGAGTCATGGGTCCGAGGGGTTTTGCTAAGCGAAGAGAGGCCTGGGGACCTCTTCCTCTTGTCCCTCGTCTTCGACTCTCTCTCCCTTTCACTACCTCTCTTCTGCTCCGCTACCACAGGCTTAGAGGCAGGAGTTTGAGTCCCAGCCTGGGAGGGAGGAGAAGCCAGAGGAAGAGAGGAGGGAGAGGAGACGAGGAAAGAGAGTCAGTAGGAGGAAGAAGACCTTTGAGGGCCAACTTGGCCTTCCTATCCTTTAAAGCATGGGGGATGAACCCCGCACAAATATTGCAATCCACACTAAAGTGGGCCACACCCAAGCACAAAGTACAGTTTTGTACCTACCATAAATGTAGATGTTCGAGGATTCCATTGCTGCTTGCTGCAGTCCTGACTGGTAGATCCCATCCCAAAATAAGGGAGCTGGCAAATCATAATAAAAAAGGAGGAGCTGACAACATGCCTTGTAAAAGGCTGTGGCAAAACCAGCCCTAGACTTATAATCCAAGCTGGAATCTCCTGCCATGATGGGAATAACAAAATGCAATGCAAAAATCCACCCCACCTAGAAATAGTTTGTTTTGACACAGGCTTGCCCTGAACTCAAACAAAAAAGAAAACAACAACTGCTGGGACTGCCTAAAATCCTTAGTCCTGCTTAAATAATAGCAATTGCCTGTGTACTCAGACACCCTTCTTGCGAAAGAAACAGAAACAGAAAAGCAGTCTTCCATGTTTCAATATTCAGCAGTAGCAAAAGCTTGTAAGGTTGGTTGTAGAGTTTTTCCAACACAACAAAATTGAGACAGGGAGTAAGGGCTCTCTGGAGTGGGGGTCTTATATTCTTTGCCCTCTAAACTGCTTGAACACAACAAGGAAAAAGAAAAAGGTGGGTCACAATCATAGTGAGCTGAGAGTGCTGCAGCATGAATCTTAATGGAAGAGAAGGACAAACAACTTTGTCCAACAACTCAGTAAGATATTGAAGAGCCACACTCAATTAGGCTCAGAAATCTCCAAATTCTTTGCTGTACTCCAAAAAAAAATCTGATAATTAAATCCAATTTTCTTTGAAAAGACAGTGAGGAGCTGCCAGGCAGGGAATCTGCTGGCAGCTGAAAAGATGAGTCATTAGTCATTGGGTCTGTTCTGAGGACCCTGACCCCCTCACCAGAAGTCTAGACGGGTGAACTCCTGTTCTTTAAAGGCCTTGAGCCCTGCCTGCCCTACCACGTCTAGACCTACCCCCTACTGGAATCATAAGCAGGATATGTGTCACCCCTTAGCAGGCCAATTTCTACTAAACTTTGGTGGCTGCACCTGCAAAATGTTTAACGGTTGCATAGACTTAGCTTTGTCCTCCATTTTTCTTTAAAACTGCTTTCCTGGGCAGTCAAACAAACACATCACTGTAAAGGAGCATCAAAATCCCTTGTCTTAACATGCTCAGCCCAAATTCTGATCCTTCAACCAGGCATGCCTGCGAAGGAAAAGAACTGGTAGCAGCCACCCTCGAGGAGGCCTGTACAGCATCAAAACCACATTGCAAATGCTACCCACTTGTTTCAGCACATGAACCAAATCAGCAACTCTTTACACTCAATATACCTTCCCAAAAGCATCCACCTTAGATTCAATTGTGAAAGGAGATAATTCTGATATTTCACACAGCGTGTGGCCATCCGCTGGGGAGAGCTTATGGCGACACTCTGTGCAGCTATACTTAAGGGAAAGAAAGCCTTAAAAAAGACAGGCAGATACTTTCCTAAAATCACACACACAGTAACCCACTCACCACGCTAGACTTAAGAATAACACTGAGGGGGGAAGGGGCACCACAGAACAAACTACTCTAACTTTTTACCTAACCACACTAACACTCGACGCCAAAGTGATGGGAGGGGAGAAGGGGTACCTAAACTAATCTAACCTGATGAAAAAAGTGAAAGTTTTTTACTTACAGAAAGCTAAACAACCCACTGCTAACTGGAGCTCAAAAGACACGATGTATAGCAAATCGCGGCAAACGAGATCTGGGGGTGGAAGGCAGTGGCGGTGCATTATGGGTAAGGGGAGGAGTCTGGAGCTCGGAGCTGATGCTAGTAATAGTTGCCGGCTCGGATCTGATACGGATCCGTATCCCACAGGTTGAAGACCAAATGAAGTAAACTACATCAGATCAGCAGTTCACACTAAACTGAGAGGCCAAGCTGGTTTCCCATCTGGGAGATCATGCACATACCGGACTGTGGCCCAACGCATTATTATCGAACAGCTGCTGTATCTCAGCTTTATGGATTTTAAGAATGAATCTGACACGCTAGACAGGGCCACAACAGAATACAACAATGGATATCCAAATTAAGGGGAAACCAGTGGAATGGGAAGAAATTGGTCAGGTGCCATATGAAGATATTCTGGAACCTACCACAGGAAAACAGTATACACATTCATTTCATGCTGGACAGCAAGGGGAGGAACAGGAAACTGTGGAAACTCTGACGCAGTCAATGTTGAGGAGTGAAAGGCCAGTGAGTTCCCATATGACAGAGCAACAGATGGCACAGAATGAAACTGAAGAGAATGTGCCACAGGAAGATGCTATAGAACTTCATAGGTTCATAGGGTGGTACTAGGCTATCTGCCCAAAGGCATTTATAAGCCTAGCCGGAATGTGTTGGCTTTCGCCGGTCTCTTAAATTAGTTCCCTGTGCCTCTGTCCGGCAGAGCCACTGAAGTGATCCCTGGGGTAAACTTTCTGTTTCCCATCCATTCATCAAGGTTTCTCTTGAAGAGGGTTAGTGAGGAGCTCTGCCTAATGTAGACTGGAATCTTGTTCCAGAGCATAGGAAGTCTCTGGGACAGGAATCTATCCCTCCAGCATGTCCTATTTATTGTTGTGGTGAGGTTTAGATCCCTGGAGCGTGTGGCTCGAGGGGATATGATTTTCTTTAGGTGGAGCATGTCCATCAATTCTGGGTTGGACATGGCCTTGTACGTCAGGCAGAGATCACCTCTAAGTAGGTGGTATGTAACCGAGTACAGCTGGAGTTTCTTCAGTCAAGCTGCATATGGCATCTGCTTGAGGCGAGTGATCCTCTTGGTGAGGTACTTCTGTGGTCTTTCCAGTTGTTGCAGTTGTCTTGTAAGGTACATCCCAAATGGGGCATTGTACTCTATGAAGGGTCTGATGAGTGATGCATAGAGGGGCCCAATGACCTCTTTCGATCTGGATGCAAACCCTTTTGTGATTAGGTGGGCCACATAGAAGGATTTTCTAACCATTTTGGGAATGTGATTATCAAAGGAGAGGTTACTATCTGCTTGGGTCCCCAGATCCCTTATTACGTCTTCTGTATTTAGGGGGCTACCACCTATGGGGTAGTTTGTGGGTACTTTGTTTTTTCCACAGGGGATGACTATGCACTTTTCTGGCATTTAGCTTGAGGCCATGGTTTTGACACCAGGTATCTGTCTCAGTGAGACCCTTTTGGAGGATGTCTGTGTCAGCTGAAGAGTCAATTATAGCCCCTAGTTTGCAGTCGTCTGTGAACTTGGTCAGCCATAGTCCTCCTGTGCTTGCCTGTACCTCTGAGAAGTATATGCCGAACAGGAGGGGTCCTAGGACTGAGCCCTGGGGAACACCACTTGTAACCAGTTTAGAGTCAGACCTAGCTCCATAACTCTTACCATGTGGGTTCTGTCCGTGAGCCAGTTGGCAACCCATCTCGTGACATAGGGGTTTATGTTCAGGCTGGTGAGCTTGTCTATAATACCTGAGTGGGGAATGGGGAATGGTGTCGAAGGCCTTTGCGAGGTCTAGGTAGGCTGTGTGGACCACCTTTCCCTCATCTATAGCCTTGGTAACTATCTCAAAGAAGTCCACCAGGTTTAGGAGGCATGATCTGCTCTTAACAAAACCGAACTGGGTAGGGTCCAGTGTTTGGAGGTTCCCAATATCTCTGTTAATGAGATCCATGAAGATGAGCTCCATAGCTTTGCAGACCAAGCTAGCCAGGCTTATAGGGTGATAGTTCCCGGGGTCCGTTCTGGCTCCAACTTTGTGGAGCGGAATAACTGTTGCTGTGCGCCACTCTGTGGGCATGTATCCTATGGACAGGCCGAGTTTAAACAGTGTGTTTAGGTGAGGGGTTAGTTCATCTTTGAGCTTGTGTAGGACCCAGCCTGGGACACCGTCCAGTCCCACTGATGCAGTGTTTTTGGCTTTGGAAAGGGCTGTTTTAACCTGAGTGTCTGTGATTTCAGGGGCACTACATTCTTCTGGTACAGTTATGGGCCCTTTTGGGGGTGAGGGGGGGTGAAGTCTGCACTGAACCTGTATGCCAGGATGTTGGCTATATCGGTCGGTTCAGTGTATTTTGTGTCATTCTGCATTAACTCTGAGCAGATCTGAGAATTACCACTTAGATTCTTGATATAGCTAAAGAATGCCTTGTGGTTATCTTTGGAGTCCATGGCAATTTTTCTTTCAAAGCTAGCCTTGGATGATTTTATGAGGGAATGTAGTTTCTTGCTGATACTGATCAGGGATGTCGTCCCTTCTTGTGATTTTACTCTTTTCTGTATTAGTTTCCTCCTTCTATTGTATAGCTTGTTTATCGCAGGGGTCCACCAGACTGGTTTCCTTTTCTTGGAGGAGTGAGTCTTGGTTTTGTTTGGGATATCACGATCCATGCATTCTTGTAGGTGCCCGTAGAGTGCATTAGTAAAGGATTTTGCAGCTTGGACAGCGTTTAACATGGGGGCTTTGAAACTTCCAACTTCGGTCTTAAGTAACGTGAAGTTTGCTTTTGAAAAGTTTTTCACAGTGGTTTCTTTGACCGGGGGTGGTGGCAGAATGTGGATATCCGGAGTGATTAGTTTATGGTCAGATCTAACCAGCGAGGGGTTGACCTCCGGTGTGAAACACCAGTCGCAAATGTTGGTGATAACCAGATCCAATTTGTTGTCACCTCTGGTGGGGGTGTTGACCAGTAGATCCAGGGCGTTTGAGTTTATAAATTCTAGGAAATGTTTGGCAAGGGAGTTTGTACTTGATTAGTTATCCCAGTTAATGTTTGGGTAATTGAAATCACCCAATATCAGGGTGTTTGGCAGGACCTTTACCCAGTGTTTCCAGGAATGCGAAGTGGGGATCTTGGGACATGGTGGGTGATCTGTAGCAAGCTATAATTTGAATAGCAGTTTTGCCCGTTGTTAGTTGCACGTGGATGATCACTGAAGAAGCATCGTGCTGTGCCACTAACCTGGAGGTGTGGTTATCCTTGATGAATAAGGATACGCCCCCACCTTTTGTATTTTGGTCCAAGTTTTGTGGCCGAAATGTATGGTATGAGTTGTAGCCTGGTAGTGCTGGGGTGCTCTCTGGAGCCTTAAACCAGGTTTCTGTTACTGCACATATATCGAGTTTGGGTCTATATTAGATGAACGAAAGTTCATCTTAGCGAAATCTCACATGAGCGAATATCCAGGTATGCCAAACTGCAATTGTGGGGGGAGACCCCTCTAAATATATATTCCGACTCCGAGATTGCACTACAGTGAGGAAAGGGCAAATATTCCCATCCTCACTGTACCGTGATCTCACAACTGAGGTTTCGAGTTCTGCAATATTCGCTCATGTGAGCATTCGTTAAGATGAACTTTTGTTCATCTAATACAGACTCTCAACTTTCTCCATACTGAGGAGTGCCTCGAGTGCATGCATTTTGAGGTTTGAACTTCTGGCATTGAGTAGCATTACACTCAGTTTTTTGTTGCTTGTGCTATTTACGGCGGTGGGTTTGTCTTTTGAGCCTTGCCTAAAAACGGTACTATGGGGGTGGCAAGAGCCTTGGCCAGTATTCAAAAGCCTAAGGGTGACAGGTGCAAGCCTTCTCTAGCGAAGCAGCGTGGCTTGTCGAGCATGTCATCCCAGGCTGACAGACACTGGATCCCCTTTGAATGACACCAGAAGCTTAGACAATTGTTGAAATTGATCATTTTTTTCTCTATACCTGGTGTCATTCTTGGTGAGAGCAGGATGCTACTCAGGGTCAGGGTCAAACCAGCTTGGGCTATGTGATCCGAGTGCTTCTCCATGTCTCTTTTCATGTAGTCCAGGCAAGTATGGCTCAGGTCATTCACACCAACATGGACAATGACATAGTCATATTTGTACTTGTTCTGGAGTGACCTGAGTGCTTGTGTTATGTGGCGGATCCTGGCACCTGACAGGCAGCTAACAGTAACCTTCTCCTTGTTCAGCCTAGTGAGTGGGACGTCAGTGTGCCTGACTATAGAGTCACCTATTACTTGTGTGTTGGGTATGTTATTTTGCCTTAAGGGCTGTGATTGCGTGGCACACTGGTTTTGTGAAGTATGTGTTTCATGGTTTGTGTTGGGGGGGTGGAGGTTGCTTGGATGTCTGCTATGGAGGTCTCTGTTGCTTTTGCAGATTTTTATTTAGAGCCTCCGAATGTGTTTTAGTGTATTTATGTGTGTTTTTTTGCCAGTGCTGGTTTCATAGGTCTATGTGAGATTGGTGGTGTGATGCAAGTAATTCACTTCTCCTCTTGACTGCCTGGTCCAGTCTTGGAATGAGAGAGCTTAGCCTCCAGTTTGGCTGTATAATTGCATCTCTTTCTATAGAATGCCGGCAGGAAATGGAATATAAAAAAATGTGCCTTCAGTTTAGAAGAAAACGAGCTAAGAGAAGAGTTGCTTGATTTAACAAAGATAGATAAATAAAACCCAAAAAGTCAGAAGTTTGATAAAACAAATGAACACAGTAATTAGGACTGTTCATAGAGATCCATGCAATATAACAGAAGTATTTTATTTATTTATTTATTTTACATTTGTTGACCGGGATAGTCCAACTGGTCCATTTTCAGCGGAGGCCCGGATAGAAAAGCTCCCCAGGGGGTTACATATACAATCATTACAATGTACATATAGATCAGGAGTCATCAAAACATTATACAAATATAGCAGATTTTACAGTCTAGTTAAATTTATACAAATATAACACATTTTATAGTCCAATTACATTTATACAGTCTAACAATCTTCAAAACTGGCATAACACAGATAATTTAAGTACCACTTTCAGACACAGAACTAGTACACCAGTATGTATAAAGATTTAGTCAGGCTTGGAGCAGAGACATATCCATTGAGATTTGAAATACTCCTTGAGAGCTTTTTTAAATTGGGATAGGGTGGTATCTAGGGTAACGCTGGCAGGAAGGGAATTTCAAATTTTGCCAACAGAGTTTGCGAAGAGGGAGTCACCAGCTGAGTTGTTGGATTTGATGGTTTGCACTAATAGTCTATTAGATGACCAGAGTGATCTGGAGTTGGAGTGGGGATAGATGATGTTTTTCAGGGCAGGTGTATTATCTGGTTGGTTAAGTGGTTTGTGAGCCACAATGAGTTGATTATACTGAATCTGCCTGGGAAGTTCTAGCCATCCGAGATAGTTTAGATTTTTACAATGATGTGTTCTGTAGGGTAGACGAGTTGCAAATCGTGCTATGTTGTTATAGCAGATTGAGAGTTTGTTAAGATCAATTTTGTTTAGGCTGGCAAGTAGAGGGGAAGCGTAGTAGAGTGTAGAGAGTAGGTGGGAGCGGGCAATGGAAATCCTTGCATGTGGGGTAAGGAATTGCTTTATCCTATATAGTGAGTCCAGTTTTCTGTTAATGGTTTTGATTGTTTTGTTGACGTGCACATCAAACTTAAGACTGCTGTCTACAATAACTCCTACCAGTTCTGTATGCGCATCTGGAGAGATTATAGTACCGTAGCCTTAATGGAGAGAGATAATGCCGTGGATCTTTGCGTGAGGATGAAAAGTAGGAGCTTTGTTTTATTAGGATTTAGTATCAGACAGCGAGCGGCAAGCCAGTTCTCTGCTAGACTGAAAGTACTCCGAGTTATTGATAGCAGCTCTGTTTGCGAGGTGCCAGTGCAGATCAACGTTGAGTCGTCTGCATATTGAAGGCAGATGGCTTCAGGGATGATTTTGTGGAGGTCATTGATAAAAATGGAAAACAGAAGTGGTCCCAAGACAGACCCCTGTGGGACACCTAGAGTGTTGGGTAGGAGGTTTAACAGTTTGTTCTGCCATAGGACGGATTGTTGTCTACTGTTCAGGTAGGATACAAACCATCAGAGAGAATGACTGCCTAGGGACATTGGTGCCAGGATGTTGATTAGAAGATGGTGGTTAACCATTTCAAAAACCTTGGACAGGTCCAAGAAAAGGGCTGAAGATAACTTGTTGTTGTTCCTGTTATAGTTTTTAGCATTAGAGAAGGTGAGGGGAGCTGTGGTGGTACTATGATATGGCCTGAAGCCATGCTGGGAGTTAGCCAGTAGGTTGTTTTGGGTTAGAAAGTACAGGATTTGTTTATGGACGCATTTTTCCAATATTTTTGCCAGAGGTGATAAGATGGCTATGGGTCTATAACTGGATAACTCCGTAGAGTTACCACCTTTATGGAGGGGTATGACACAAGATATTTTCCAGATAGAGGGAACTGAGGCTTCTGATATGGACCGATTAATTAGAATGGAAATGGGGTATGCTATGGTATCAGCAGCTTTTTGCAAATATTCAGCTGGGAGAAAGTCTGCAGCTAGGGTAGTAGGTTTTAATTTTTTGAGTAGTGAACGAATGAAGGATGTAGAGACTGGTTGGAAGCTAAAGGAGGGCTGGGAGCTGGCAATGTTACCCAGTGGGTTAGAGGGCTTAAGGGGTATTTGGCTTGCAAGCTTTTGGATGGTTTCAGTAAAGAAATTATTAAAGGTGTTTGCAACATTTGTTGGTATTATAAACAGAAGTAAACAGGATAAACTACTGTGCAGTTAAATTAATAACTGATAAAGTCCTACTGCAAGAACACAGGGTAGTGAGGGAAAGGAAGGGGAAAAATAGAATACCATCATGGAAGTATCGAATAGAGAAAACTATAAAGCAGTTAAGACAAGAAGTGTCACTGTTAGAAGAATATAGAAGAGGGAACAGATCAACAAAAATACTAAGAAAGATACATGTGATAAAAGCAATGTGCAGTATTAGAACAGACCAGGATCTATCATGGACTATCGCAAATAACAAACTAAAAATTTCAGCATAGATGGAAAAACTTAGAAGATAACGCAAATAAATATAAAGGAAAAATACAAAATAAGCAATTTATTGATGACCCAAAAATGTTTTACAGAGAATTGGGAAACACGGTAAAAGGAATTAAAAGACCACCAAAAAAAAGAAGAAATGGATACATGTTGGAGAAGTATCTATGAAGATCCTGTGGAGCACAACAACGATGATAAATGGATAGAAAAAGTAAAAGAAAGAATAAGAAATTTTAAGGTGCAGGATATGAAATGGGTGAAATAACAGCCAGAGAGATTGAAACAAAGTTAAGAAAAGCCTCTAATTGGAAAACCCCAGGCCCAGATGCAGTACCTAACTTTTGGTTAAATGTATTAACATCTTTGCAGGATGATTTAGCCATGAGTAAGAGCTATTTATATGCACACCCCAAACAGACACAAACTTGGCTAACAACAGGAAAAACAATGCTCCTACTTAAGAGTGAACCTGCAAGTTACCCTAAAAATTATAGACTGATAACTTGCCTTCCAACGACATATAAACTATACTCTGCAATTGATGCTGAAATAGTTTATAGTCATTTAGAAGAATACTCAATTACTGCAGTAGAACAAAAGGGCAATAAAGGAAAGTCATATGGAACAAAGGATCATTTGTTGTTAAATAAATTCATAGTGGAGAACTGTAAAAAGGGAAAGAATCTAAGTATAGCATGGACTGACTACAAAAAAGCATTTGATAGTATCCCACATTCACGGATAAAAGAGTGCTTAAAAATGTATAAGATACACCCTACACTGATTGACTACATTACAGTGACCATGAAACAGTGGCAGACCACTCTGCAATTAAGCCATGATAAAGGACGAGGTATTACCCCAGGGAAAAAAGGCAAAGGAGGATATTCCAGGGTGACTCTCTGTCCGCTGCTATTCTGCCTTGTCCTTAACCCATTAAGCCATCTACTTAACAACTTAGGCCATGGCTATAATTTGGCTCCTAGAAAACAACAAAGTGTAAAGACTTCGCATCTTCTCTTTGTCGATGATTTAAAACTGTATAGTTCATCAGATGAGGAACTGAAAGTACAACTGCAAGTTGTCAAAACTTTTTCAGATGATATAAGAATATCATTTGGTCTTAATAAATGTGCAAAAGCAACTTTTAAAGCAGGAAAACTGCAGCACCAGGAAAACATCAGTTTGGGACAAGAACGTGATATAAAAGAACTTGAGCAAGAGGCAGTATATAAATATTTGGGAATTGATGAAGTTTCAACAATAAAACATGAATAAATGCAAATAAAACTTAGTAAGGAATACTTTAGAAGACTTAAATTAATCCTGAAAACAGCACTGACACCTAGGAACAAAATCCAAGCTACAAACCAATTTGCTCTTCCTATACTAACTTACAGTTTTGGAGTGCTTGACTGGCCCCATAACGTGCTGGACAGATTAGACAGGAAAACAAGAAGGATGCTTCATGCTCACCAAATGACTTATAAAAATCAGTGCATACCAAGATTATATATTCCCTGTTCTGAAGGAGGGATGGGCCTCCTTGAAATTGATTACATGTACAGACCTGCAATTGTGGGACTCCACACATATTTGCTGACCTCACAAGACCCAAGTGTAGTGAAAGTTTTGAAACCTGAAGAGAATAAATCTAAGATGACTTCTCTGCTTAATCTAGCAGAAGCATATCAGCATCAAGCAGGAATGGAAATCAAACCAGAAGTAGATAATCAGGCAGCAACTGAACAACAGAAAGAAAGAATATAAGGTGAAGGACCAGGTAACCAAGAAATGTTGAAAATGCATAAATATAGTTGCAAGTATAGAAAACTTCTGGAAGAACCTCATGTTGATCAGAAACGACCGCAGGAATGGTTAAGGAGAGGCGAATTCAAACCAAGAGATGAAGGGTTAATATTGGCAGCCCAAAATAGTGGGCTACGTATACGCTGGTTTACAAAGTCCATTGAACATGTGGAGAAATAGACAAATGTAGGTTTTGTAAAACCGAATTGGAAACAGTCACATATCTCGTTGTTGTTTGCGACAGACTAATGGCAGAAGGACTGTATACTGAAAGGCATAATAATGTGGTAAGACTGTTGCACTGTGGATTCTGCAAACATTATGGTACTGAAGTGGCTGAAAAATACTGGAAAAATGAGCCACAAAGCATCACAGAAAATGAAGTTTACCTCACATGGGATAACTCATTACCAACAGTTCAAAAGATAAATGCTAGAAAACCGGATATAGCAGTTCATGAAAAGAAGACAAAAGTAGTATTGATCATTGAAATAGCCACACCCAGTGACTACAGTGTCTTGCATATAGAGAGATATAAAATATCAGGATCTGCAGAGCAATGTGGAAGAAAGACACCCAGACAGTTCCAATAGTAGCAAGAGCAACAGGTCTTACAAAAAAGAAAAAGAATCTACAATTGTATTTAAATATGTTACCAATACATGTAACTCCAAACGAATTGCAGAAGGAGTCATTACTGGGAACATTGCGGGTGCTGCGAAGAGTACTTTTGGCTGACATCAAAGATTGAAACAATACTAATTTCATGAACTTTAATCGTACTTTGACTTAGGAATGGGATCCTTTCCCGTCATGGTATTAGAAACCCAAAAGATTTAGAGAAATTAAAAAAGACTGTTTTATGTAAAATTCTGAGAAATACTGTCAACATGAGTCTTAGCATGCATGAAGATACAGCATTTAGAGTTATTCCTAAGTTTGACCTATCTACAAAATGCACAATGATTAATGGGGTTAGAGAAGGATGAGTGCAATCACCTTTGAATTTCTTATTACTGACTAAATGGCTAAAGAAAACAGCCAAGGAACAAAGAGGAATCCAACAGTCCCTGACCCAGATGATGAGGGATTTGGATTTTGCAGATGTTATCTATTTGTCGGCACATTCCCAGCAACACGAGTGACAGGATGGAAAGACTATATGGTTGAAAAGTTACAGAACTAGAAATGAAAGGCAGTGCCAGCACCAAGAGCTTGTGGGTAAATATGACATAGAAAACACCTGTTAATGTTTGATGAACAGGCCTTGGAAGATTTTGGCCACTTCATATACTACTTACATGATGGGATTCACAGATGATGATAATACTAAAGTCGGAATCTCATAAGCACAATATGCTTTCCTACAGACAGCATGGAAAAAAACATCACTTGGCATACAGAATTGAAGATTTTCAACATGACTGTGAAATCCATCTTAATGTACGACTCAGAATCCTGCTGCAACACAAACATCATCACTGTCATCATCATCATCATCCACTAACTGCAGAAGAACAAAAAAACAGTCCATCGTGAATGCAGTTAAATCCAGATGTATATATACATGAAATGGACACAGTTTTCATAGAAGACTGAATGGCATGTCATGCAATGCTTTGGAAGGAAATCCACAAATCAGTTATGACATAGAGGAAAACACTTAAAAACAGTCTGTATGACATAAGCAGAAGTAAAGTGGCAAAGCAAAGAAAGATGGTGACTTGCAATAAAGGCCTTATGTTCCAAATGTCGTGAAGAGGACTAAGTAAATAAAGTAACAGACTGCCAGTCACTACCCTGAAAAGTGTCCTTCCTGATTGATAACAATGCTCCAACAAACTGGCCCTAGCTGCAAACTACAATCAGTAAAATCTGCCAGTTTCTGGTAGACTCTCACAAAAGGGAGCATCACTGCTTTACTTTCACCAAAGCAGGCTGCTGCTCCATCTCCATTAGACTGACTTGATCCCAATTAAAGTTTTATGTCATTACATCTTTGTTACTGTCCACAGCAAGCTAATTTTTAAAAAACTATGTCAGTTACCTGACTACTTAGATCTTATTCCACTGCCCCTTTTTCATTAAGTTTACCACATTACTCTGGAATTTCATTCTAAGTCTGCATACAAAATGACTGTAACTCCCTCCCTGTATACATACAAACAGCTAATGCAGCTACTTTTTTTCAAACACAGTGAACATTTAGTGATCTTAAAAAAATGCATCTGCGTATCAGCCATAACTTTCAATCTATGTATGGTCATCAAGTACAGAGACTATAACATCCCTTCAATTATCATTTCTCCAGTAACGGCTGTCACAGACAAACAACTGGAGTCAGAGCCATGGACTAAAACTAAATGCCAAGAAATGCATAATAATATCCTTCGGGAAGTCATCCATCCCTCTAACTGTCATATTAACAACACAGTACTTAGAGTTCACCCTGTAGTCAGGGACTTAGGGACACACATAGACAGTAATCTAGCCTTTGACCACCGCATGTCTACAGTACTGAGGAAATCATTCTATGTTGTACAACTTATAAACAAAGGTATGGCATCTAGATCCAAGTAAGTCATTGTTCTGCTGTAGTCGGTATTCATTAAGCACAATGCACCCTTTGGTATGTGCCTAACTAGGCATATCCAACAAATGAAATGTCCACTGAGGTTCCACACTAAAAGAATATAGGGCATTACTAAAATGTCCTATGCAGACCACCTCAAGACCCTATCCCTGTATTCCATCTCCTACAGGCTGTTGAGGGATATCAATGCCTGGCATACAGGGCACTGCCAGAGCCCACTGTGTGTGCCAAACCCTCCTGGGGAACATTTGTGTCAGTGTGAGATTCAATGACACCATCTAATTTGCAATCTGCAAATTTAGTCAGCCAGAAACCACTGATATTGACTTTGACTTCTGAGTGACTGGCCTCTTTGTACAGGTGGACTCCCCAAATCTAACTTCCTGGGTCCTGTCTGTGAATCAGTTGGCTATCCACCGGGTGACATACGGGTTTGTATCTAACCTCTTGAGTTTGTCAAAAATGCTCGAGTGGGGTATTCTGTCAAATGCCTTGGCCAGGTCAAGGTAGGCAGTGTGAAAAATTTTGCCCTCATCCATTGCTTTGGTGACCTTCTCAAAGAAGTCCACCAGGTTGAGTGGGCATGATCTGCCCTTGACGAAACCAAACTGGGTTGGGTCCAGTGTCTGGATATTTACTTTATCTCTATTGATCTTCTCCATGATAATTCTTTCCATGGCTTTATATATAAGACTAGTGAGACTTATGAGTCTGTAGTTTCCAGGGTTTGCAGATGACCCACCTTTGTGCAGAGGGATGAGTGTTGCCTTTTTCCATTCACAAAGCATGAAACCTGTTTTGAGGCTACAGTTAAATACTAATTCCAGAAGTCCTGATAGGTCATGTTTTATGCTATTTAGAAGGCATCCTGGGATATTGTTTGGGACCACTGATGCAGTGTTCTTGGTCTTAGAGAGAGCATTACAGACCTGTTCCCTAGTGATAGTAATGGGAGATATATTTGATGATATTTCCTGAGGGAAGGTTGAGGGGGAGAGAGGGGTAAAGTTGGAGCTGAATTTATCAGCCAGGAGGTTTGCTATGTCTTCTGGCTCGGTATAGGTGGCTCCATTTGCAATGAGCTCTGCACACAGTTGTGTATTGCCTTTGAGGTTGCGGACATAGGTAAAGAATGCTTTGTGGCTGTCCTTGGCCAGGGAGGCATTACCTCAAATTTGGCTTTAGAAGACTTTATTTGTCCTCTGCATTGTTTTTCCTCTGCTTGAGCAAAGGAACCAGGTAGGGGTTTCCTCTTTCCCCTTTGTTATTTGCATTATATTTAGAAGCATTGGCAAAGAAAATAAGGGACTCAGAAATTAAAGGATATTATTAGTATAGTAGTCAAGAAAGGCTGGCTCTATCTGCAGATGATATTATTTTACACCTGATAAAACCGGAAAAGGACACTACAGTGTTGTGGGACATTTTAAGACAGTTTCAAATATTTTCGGGATACAAAATTAATGAAGCTAAAATGAAGGCAATAGTGGTAAATTATGTACCCACACATGAATTGGTTCAGCAATATCCATATTCATGAGTACATGATGAAATTAAGTATTAAGGAGTATGGATTAAAAATAATTCTGGTGTGGCAGCTAAGGATATGTGGAAAGAGACTAAACAAAAGATAATACAAAAACTGAGAAATTGGAAGCTCTTGTTTATGGATATGGATAGATTGATACAAGCAGTTAAAATGTTTTTAGTCCCTTTAGTCTTATACACAGGTCAGGCATATTTTTGTCAACCAGAGAAGTTGTGGAGAGCAATTAATACAGAGGTGAAGGATTTTATCTGGGAGGGGTAGATGGCAAGATACAAGTGGGATAAGAAGATTCTTCCAGTAGAAAAAGGCTCATTGGGATTGGCCGTTTTGAAGGGGTATTTCAAAGCTAAACACTTTGGGCTTGTAAACATAGCACAAGCAGAAACCTGTAATTCAAAATGGAAATGAATGCTGATGAAATGGGGGAAGCTCAAGAAACAAGAAGAGACTGGGATTTTGTATGCAGACTGTTAAGCAGAATAACAATAATCATACAGAATATTATATTCATAAAATAGCAGAAAGTATTCTTAGATCTAATCCAACATGGGAATGGAGAAAGGAGATTCTGCTGCCAGGGATGACTGCAACTAGAGATACAGACAATAGGCAACAGGGGGCTAGAATTTATTGGAGAAATCTGGCAAAGGAACCAAGGTATTGGGAGCTGATAACTAGGGAGGGAAAGGTAACAGAATGGGAAGAGGCCAATAATTTATTCGGACTGCAGGTTAGAGATCGCCTTCCCTATCAAGGATTCCAGTCAGAGTATAGGCAAAGAGAAAGAAAAAGGGGGTTCCTGTATGAAAGACCAGCACTGGTAGTTTTTAATAAAATGCAGAACAGAAGCTGCTGTTAAATAATGAATAATTAGTAGGGTATACAAAATATTGCATGATAACTGTAAGAATCAGTCAGAGGAGGTTAGAAAGGATTGGGAGGAGAGACTGGATAAGAAACAATGGGGGATACATGTTTGGCTCCCAAATGTGCAACAAATACCTAGAAGATTTAGGATTTTTGCTTGGAAATATTTGCATAGGTATTTTTATACCCCAAGTAGACTCCAGAGAATTTTTTCCTCAGGTGGACAGTAAATGTTGGTGTGATGGGGAAGAAAAAGTAACTGAGAACATATTTTTGGGGAGTGTAATGAGATGGCAGACTTTTAACATTCTACGGATACTGGGTGAGTAGACTGGTGTAACTAGAGGAATAATTTTTATGAGCTATGGATACAGAATCAGAATTCCCTAGACATAGTAAGGCCTTGCTGAGTCCAATTACGGTGGCTGACAAAAAAGCAATTACTAGAAAATGGAAATCAATGTCTAAACCAACTAAACTAGAAGTAGTGAATATAGTAACAAGGATAAAAATAACTGGAATGCAGGAATTGAATGAGCTATGTAATGTTTGACTGACAATGACTGAGTACACTAGAAGTGATGCATAATGTTTGCAACTAAAATTGTGTCAGTGCGGCCTATGATGTAAAAATTTGCAGCTGGGACTATGTCAATATTGTTTGTTTTCATTTATATAAATGTAGAATTGCCTAAGTCATAAGTGATAATTTAATAAAGCTGCTTCTTGTGAAAAAATAATAATAAATCTATAAATCTTAGATCCCCTATAATTAGTGATAAATAAACTCTGTATAAACTTACTTTAGTAATCCAGCAATGTATTTATACATTAAGAAATCCACATTTATTAAGAATATTACTAAATCTAAATGGAACAAAAAAGTAAGTCTGAGGCAATAAACCAAAGTGTTATGTCTAAACCATAGCAACTTTTAAGGTGTAATCCTAAAATGGAAGGCGAGTTGGGTAGAGGAATATTAGCAACTGCAGGGAGTAAATGTTAAAGCTCATAAATGCAGCAGATACAATTTTCTCCATTATTAATTACATTGGAACTTCTAAACAAGTAGGAGAATACTTGACACCTGACTATCAATAGCCTGAAACAACTTCAGGTGGTATACTTATCAGAAACACAACTGCATTATTTCATCTGCATCTTACCACATTTCTTCATAATGCATACAATATTAGAATCAGTCATGTTCCCATCCACTGAATGCTGCTACATCAGAAAAAGACTGTTCCGCTTGTCTAAGCATCTTGTTTATTTTTCAGTTTATCACATTTAAACTGACACAGAAGCTTCAGACTGCAACGTTAATCAGCATTAATAAAACATGCTGTTAAAACTGACTCTGAATTCTCTGGATGGTAGTAAAAGCAGCTAATCTCACTATCAGTTAAGGACAGGCTTTTACCAAATTGTCTGCTTAGTGTGAAAGCAATACATAGAACCAAAAATGGTCAGACGATCACAAAAAAAGTCACAGTAAGAATGAATAATGGCTCTGAACCCAAAATCTTTGTACACAATGCTGAAGGTGCCAGGGACACTCGTGAGACCATGTCCAGTATGCACACTCCTAATACTGCAGACTCACAGAGTGCTACATACTAGAAAATAAAGTATGTATGTCTCAAGACATCTGACACAAACAGTGTAAGTGACATTATAAATATAATCAGCTCAAGTATCAGCAGAATATAAGGAGCTGTGTGACCTGCCCACTTCACAGACAAGGCCGACAACACCATAACTAGGGCTGACATGATCAGCTAATGCAAAGGGCTGAAAATTAGTGTCTCCTAGACAATAATCAGCTAGATCACTGCAAAGGGGGTGTCAGTCTGTATGGGGATAGGAGTGTCTTCATCAGCAAAAGTAAGCCTCATACTTAATTCAAATAATTTAGGTGTACGAAAGAAAGCAATGCGAGAAAGTGACAAAGAAAACACATGATTGCATCATCACAAGACAAGCAGAAAAGGTGTAGTTAAGTATATAGCCTGTGTGCCACAATGTACATCTTTTATAAATTATTTAATTAATTTCATTATTTGGAAATTGCGATGCTCACTGTAACTGCACATATACACTGCTTTGATGCATGTGTCTCTTTGACAGCTAAATTGTAATGGTTTGTGATTGCTGTGAAGTGAATTGTGACTGAGTGCAGTCACTACTCAGTAAAGTCAGAGAGATGCAAGCATAAGTGCAGTTCCAGTGACCACTGCAACTATAGCAGATTAGGCAACATAAATAACTACAATGATTCACTTGGAACATGCAGTTTCCTTTTGCCAGTGACCACAGGTTGTCCTCTACTACTTTCACTCACCTAATTAAAAAAATTAACAAACAAAACACCATTCTGGCCTTTCTACTTGACAATTACTTTGAAAAAAGAAAATAAATAACCCAAATGATTAAAGGTCATGCTGCTAAACTCTAGGAGTCTAAACATGAAAATGCACTCATTGCTAGCATTCTTAACCCTAGAAGATGCTGACATTTGTGCAGTCACAGAAACCTGGTTCAGAGCTATGGAGAACACACCAGCCATACCAGGTTATTCATACTATCCTACATTCAGACCCCAAACCGTGGGCAGCAAAGCAAAAGGAGGTGGAGTTGCAATATATATAAAAGACATACACACCTCCAGGCTGGTCAAACAGTATGACGCACAGGAGACACTCCAGGTGCAGTTAACCATTGACAAGACCCCTACTGAAATCATAGCTAGCTACAGGCCCCCAACTTTGACTCAAGATACACACTCCACCTATCTGGATGTCTTCTACTCTTTAAGATTCAACCCTTTATGCTGATCCTGGGCAACTTTAACTATCCAACCATAGATTGGAAGAACTACTCATGCCAAAACACAACTGCCCAGAGATCCTTTGATTTCATCAATGCAAATGCCTTGGACCAGCTGGTCGACACCCCTAGAAGAGGTTAAATATCTTGGACTTGGTATTAACCAACATGAGTAACCACTGCAGTATTCCTACAGTGTCATCCTACCTGGTAAGATCCGACCACAATGCAGTCACTTTCGAAGTCACCATCTCCCCCAACCCCCTCCCCACTAGGGTCAAACAAAAAATCTCCAAAAAGCCACTCACCAGGCTAAACCAAACCAAGAGAATGTTTCTGTGTACAGCTAAGTATAAACAGTTCCCCTGAAAGCTTGTGAATCAGTTGATATTTACTTGACAAAATGTATAACTGTAAAAATAATACAAATGCTGTTTTAAGTTTATTATGTACCTCAATGATTGTCTACTATAAGAAGTGTTAATCTCTAACATTTTGTGTATGATTGCTATAAGTATGTTTGCTTTTTCTCTTCTCTCATGTACTGTATTGTATTGTGGAGCTTTTCTTCCTGGGCCTCCACTGAAAATGGACCTGTGTCTAGTCGGACTTTCCCGGTAAACAAATGTAGAATAAAAAATAAATAAATCTGATTATAACCTCCTGAGGGAAGGTAAAAACAGCTTCACAGCCTCCACCACCATAGGAACTGGCATATATGTCCAAACCTACACCAAAGTACTATACAATTATTTATATAGCTGCATGAAATCAGGAATACCCGACAGGACAAAATCATCCTCAAGGAAGAATAAACCTGTCTGGTGGACATCTGCAATAAATAAACTCTATAATAAAAGGAAACAATTGTTGTCCAGGACCAAGAAGGAGCAGGTGCGTAGCTGGAAGCAATCTCTCCTTAGCCTGAACAAGCAAATAAGAGCACTAGTGAAATCCTCCAAAGCAAACTTGTAGTCCATACTGGCCACATCTGCTAAACACAACCATAAGGGCTTCTTCATATATGTCCGCAATCTCAAAGGAAGCACTCAGATCTGCTCAGAGCTGGTGGTCAAGGACACCATATACACAAATGCCACAGATATAGCCAACCTAGGTTCAGTGAAAACTTCACCCCTCTGTCCCCCATCAGTAAATCAGGACATTCCCAGCACCTGCCCCCCTCCCCTTATCTCTAGGGAGGAAGTCATCCCTGCCCTCTCAAAGGCAAAAAATACAGCCTCTATGGGAGCCAATAACATCCCAGGCTGCATCCTACATGAACTCAGGCAGGAACTTGCAGCACCATTAGGTACCCTATTCAATCAAAGCCTGAGTACTGGCCTCATCCCAGCCGAGTGGAGGGCAGCCACTGTCATCCCTTTGCACAAAGGTGAAGCATCCACCAATCCAGGAAATTATATACCCATCAACCTAACTAACCTGATATGCAAGGCCGTGGAGCAGATTATCATGGACCTCGCTAAAAAGAACACTGACAACCTCCAAACACTCGATCCCACACAGTTTGGTTTCGTCAAGGGGAGATCATACCTGTTAAATATGGTTGACTTCTTTGAGACAGTCACCAAAGCCACGGAAGAGGGGAAGACTGTGCACACTGCCTACACTGATCTCGCCAAAGCCTTTGATACTATTACCCACTCAGTTATAATCGATAAATGTTCATTACTAGGCATCAATCCATATGTTACAAGATGGGTAGCAAACTGGCTCACTGACAGACCCACCTAGTCAAAATAGGGAAAGCCATCTCAAGCAGTAGACCTGTAATGAGTGGTGTACCCCAGGGATCGGTCTTGGGGCCTCTGTCATTTGGGATATACTTTTCTGAGGTGCAGGCCAAACCCAGTGGGCTATGGCTGACCAAGTATGCAGATGACTGCAAGATGGGTGCTGTCATCAACTCCCATAGTGACATGGACATCCTCCAAGAGGGTCTCACCCAAACAAATGACTGCTACCAGAAACATAGCCTCAAACTGAATGCCAAAAAATGCATCATCATCCCCCTTGGGAAGAGTGACGTCCACACAAATTATCACATTAATAACAAGGTCCTAAGCACGCACTCAGTCATGAGGGACGTGGGCACCCAGGTTGATAGCAAATTGACTTTTAACCACCATATTGCCTCCATTATATGGAAAGTTTTCTATATGGCTCATCTCATTAGTAAGGGTATCTCATCCAGGGACAAGGAGGTCATAACATCCCTGTATTCTTCCCTTATAAGACCCATTATTGAGTACAATACCCCTTTCGGCAGGTACCTCACAAATCACGTGTAGCAGATGGAGAGACCACAGAGGTTCCTCACAGGAGAATCCAAGGCCTCAACATCTACCCTACACAGATAGGCTAAAGACCCTGTCCCTCTACTCAGTCTCATACAGACTCATCAGAGGTGACCTTTGTCTGGCATACAAAGCAATCTCAGACCCTGCCTTGATGGGACTGCTGCTTATTCGCAAGTCAAGCTCCATTCGACTAATCAGCACAAGCGACCTCAGCCTAGTCTGTGACATCAAGAGGACCTGTTGACAGGACAGATTTGTGTCCCAGAGACTCCCCCTTCTGTGGAATCGACTCCCTCTCCACGTCAAGCAGAGTACCTCATTAACCCTTTTTAAGCGCAATCCGGATAATTGGATGGAGAAAATACAACACCCCTGGGATTCAACCTGCGTCCCTGCTAGACAGGGGCATCAGGTGCTGACTTGTCAGAACATGGGCTAAATTCTTGGCTAGGCTTGTAAGGGCCTCAGGGCCAAAATCTAGTAACTTCCTATGATTCTATGATCCTACACCCTCTCTAAGTGTACAAGATAAGAAAGTTACGCACTTACCATAAAGATAGATCTAACATGACTGTTTATCTCCATCACCAATAGGATTAAGACTGAGAGGACTTAGCCCGGCACTTAAAACTCTCCCAGGTTGCCTTAGCACCTCGTCACCATCCATACAAATGTGCATCTAAGGCCCTATCTCACATGGCAGAGCACTTAATTAAAAACAACTCCTTTAACTCCAGGACCTCTCGCAGTGATGGCACCTGCCAGGCCCCAGGTATGGGATGGGGAAGGACAGCAGAAATGCTAATGGAAATGCAACTGCCAAAGCAGCTATATTAATACAGTAAGTATGCAACTTTAGTTTCATCTCTGTCACCAACAGGACAGAGTCTAAAGCTTGGCTGCCTGGGGTAGCTCATATGAAGGAACGTCCTAAATAATAGTGGTCCCAAGGAAGACCTAGCTCAAGAAATCACATCTAGCTTGTAGTGCCTTGTGAACATATTCAGTGATGTCTATGGGCAGACAAATATCATGCAGTGAAGGATTTCTGAAGATTTTAGAAGGAAGATTTCTTTCTGAAGGAAGGCATGTCATATATCTGATGAAAAAGCTTCATGCAATGTGAAAGTCAATGAGAACAGTCTATCTTAGTTAACTTGGAACCTATGTTTTTTAGAGGAAAATCAAATAAAAAGTGTGAATCCTTCCTTATGGATTTTGTTCTGACCAAATAAAGTCAACCTTATCTATGCACATCTATGCAGTGAAGTAAGTATTCCCCATAGTTAGTATAGTTAGAGAAAAGCCTGGACAGTTAACTGAATAGTTAATACCGGCTTCTGTGTCCACTTTTGACATAATGGAAAGAATAGTCCTTGTGGATACTCTGGCTTTGTGGAAGATGATATACTGAACTCTAGCACACAATGTTTGGATCTTTTAAACCCTTCTGGCAGAGGTAATAGCTGCTAGAAAGAGCATTTTCCAGGACAAGTACTTTAAGTTGGCAGAGGAGGCAAGTTCAAAAGAAGTTAGAGTAAGCTTCTCCACAAAAATATAGATCTGAAGGAAGAACAAGAGACTTGAGTGAGGGCTGAAGCAAGAAGGTGCCCATGTGCACAGCTTTTGCAAAAATTAAGAAAAGTAGAAGAAATGGAGTTAACAACTAATGTCTTTGGACGGCAAATACTTCAGCACACTAAGGACAATGGCCATAAAGAGATACAGGTCCCCTGGCACCACAAGGCAAAAATCAAGACAGTCTGTTGCAATGTCTTTCTTTTGCTCAGTCTCTGGATACACAGGGTACAAATGATCCCTGGCCATCATGGGAACTGGAGAAACCAAGCATTTATTCTGAGAAGTGAAGTTTCGGGAGAGACTTGCTGGATGGCTGAGAGAGAATATTCTTTGAAGGCTTTAGCAGGAAAGGTTTGTCCAAGTGATGAGGCCAGAGCAGGGGGAGCCACACTTGTCAGGGCCAAAAAGAAGCTATGAGGATCACTTTGTCCTTTCAATGCTTGGTCTTCTCCAGGAACCTGGGAATAATGGCAAAAGGGGGGAAATGTATGAGGCACAGGGGCCAATTCTGGACAAGTGCATATCTCAGGCATGCTCTCAAGGGTAAAACAAGGGAAAAGAAGTTGTGATATTTGTTGCTGACTGAGGACACAAAATGTTTCAGTAAGGCTATGCCCCGTGATGGAAGAGGATTTGTGTTGAATGTCTGAAAGACCACTTCCGTGTAATCTCCAGGTAGTGGCTGAGTCAGTTTACTAAAGAAATGTCTTGTCCTGTGATGTGACAAGCAGCAAGAAGACAACTGGAAGCAAAAACCCATTCCAATGCTGTCAGTTCAATATTGTATAATCCAATGTGTCAACCATTTCTTAAAAAATACAGTTGTGTAAGCTAACCATAACAGCAGATGTTCTACTTATCACTTTTGCAGTATTCCTTACAATAGGGATATCCTGATGAGGACAGATGTATGTCCATCCAGCATACTAAAGCCTGGGTCCTTCCATGCAGACATATGTCCCATGTCCAAGGTACATAACTAATGTATGAGCTCCAAGCCCTCAGAACTGAAATGTCCCAGAAGAACAGAAGCAGCAAATGAGAAAGATAAGAAAGATAACATATGCACATCCAGGAAAAAAAAAAGAAAAAGAAGACCCCCCCCCTGGCCAGAGGAATAAGAAAAGAAAAAAAAGGGAGGGAAGGAGGGAGGGACGGAATACTGCAACAGTAACGAGCAGGACATCTACTCTTATGGTAAGTTCTTACACAATTATACTATGTCCTTCCATAATCACTGTTGCAGTATTCCATACTACAGGACTGCAGTACAGCTACTGTAAAAAATGGGAGGATTAAGAAGGAACCCTATCAAAACCTGCTGCGGCCATTAAAATCACACCCAACTTATAGTGCTTAGTAAAAGTATGCCCTGTAGACCAAGAAACAGCTTCCAAAAATGGATTTAGCACTGAGACCTGTAATGACAGCAAAAAAAAAAAAAAAAAATAGTAGGAAGCTGTTTGCCATGAAAAGAATAACAAAAAGAAATGGTTTTAGAAATCCAAGAAGAAATGGTTTGCTTTCCTGAAAAGAAACAAAAAGCTGATCAAATTTCCTAATATCTTTAGTCTTGAGTAAATAATGTCTGAGTTGCCTATGCAAAGCCAAATAATGGAGTATCTTCTCACTACTATTTTGAGAAGGTGGAAAGAAAGAAGGAAGAGGGATAGTCTGATTCAAAGACCCATCACTGACTACGTCAGGCATAAAAGAAGGATTAGTTCTGAGAGACACTCTCTCTCTGTGGAAAACCAGAAAAAAGGAACTGCCACAAGGGCCTGAAGTTCACAGACTCTTCTGACAGAAGTCAAAGCCACCAACAAGTTAGTTTTAGAGGAACACAATTTTACAGAGGAAGAAGCTGCTGGCTAAAAAGGTGGCTAAGTCAATTTTTCAAGAACAAAGTTCAGGTCTCAAGAAGGAGGAATGCATTTTCTTGGAGGCCTAGTATGAATGATGTCTTTGAGAAACTGTTTACCCTCAAACCTTAAGGACAATGGTGGATCCAGAAGCAATGTCAGACCAGAACTGAGCAAATCACCGAAATAAGAAAGAACAGTATGAATTACAATTAAATGAGGGTCCTGTTCATTGCTGTGACTCCAAGAAGACAATCTTTTCGATTTCTTAACATAAGATTTTCTGACAGTGGGTTTTCTGGTCTCCTGCAGAACCCGAAGCACATCCAAAGAAAACTGGTGCCTAAAAGGAATCAAAACCCTATCACCCAGACAGTTAATTGCAGGGTGAGAAGATGAGGGTGAATTAGAGAGCCTATGTCCAGCCTGTGGGGCAAACTGTGATGACTGCCCTGGCCAGGTGAAAAAGAAGCGGAACCAATGCTGTCTGGGCCAAAAGGGAGTCACCAACAACATTTTGGGCCTGTTCCACATGATCCTGTGCAGGACCTTTGGCAACAGAGGAAGAAGGGGATACAAGAACTTCCCTTAACAGGAAAAAGACATGACATTCAACTTCCAAACCCGGGAACTTCACACTCTGGAACAGAACTTAGGGAGTTGTCAGTTCTGAGGAGAGGCAAAAATATCTACAAGAGTGGCACCCCAACCAATGTACAATGCCCAGGAACAAAAAACCCTCTGTGGAGCATCCACTCAAAGATCTGCCCTGGACCTGCTCAGACTGTCTGTCACTACATTGTGCTCTGATGGGATACAGACCACCTGAAGAATTCATTGATGGCGGATGGCAAAATCTCAAGCTATAAGGACTAGTCTGCAAAGACAGTAAGACGTTGTTCCATCCTGTATGTTTATGTACCACATAACAGTGGTATCGTCTGTGAAAACTCTGAGTGGACCTGGAGTCCAACTGTAATGTAGAGCCTAAACAGCCAAGATAAGTGTTTTAATTTCCTTGATGCTGATATGCTCTTTTACTGCCTACGGTGACCAGAACCCATAATTTCTGATAGGCCAAGTCTAGTCTGAAGCATCTGTAAGCATTCCTGAGTGGGGGTAGATACCAGAATTGGAAGACATGGATTTTGAGATATTTTGATGATCCACCATAGAAATTCCTTCCTTAGGTAAGGCAAGGCAAGTGAACAATGGGACAGTCCAGATGATGACAATGCTGCAGCCAAACTGTCTTCAGATACTACTGAAACTTCCTCACATGGAGTCTGGCAAAAGGAACCACACAAAATGTGGATGCCATGAATCCCAGGTCTCTCAGAAACTCTCTTGCTGGGGTATTTTTCAAAGGAGGAAGGGAGTGAAAGAAGGCTGTCAAAAAGAGGACCTTAGGAGGAGGAAGAAAAGGAATCATAGTAAGGGTCTGAATCCTGCACCCCAAGAAAACCTGATCACTAGGAGGAGTCAGAACTGACTTCATTAGATTGATAGTGAAGCTCACACTGCAAAGAAGAAGCATTGTAAATACTAGACCCTGCAGAAGAATCAGTGGAGAGGGGGCCTGAACAAGAAGGTCATCCAGACAGAGGAAAAATCTAAACACCATGGAGTCTGTAAAAGGCTATGATTGAGGTCTGACATTTGGTAAAAACCCTTGGTGCTGTAGAAAAATTGAAAGGCAAAGCACTGAACTGATAATGTAAGGAAGACACAAAGAATTGTAAAAACGTCAGGAAAAGAGAGTGAGAGAGAGTGTGTACAGGAATATGCAGATATGCTTCCTTCAGGTCCAAAGACATCAGAAAGGCCTGTGAAAGAAGCATACGGAAAAAGAGACTGGAGAGTCAACATTTTGAAGGCAGAAACTTTCAAAAAGGTGTTGAGAAAGAACAGGTCTAGTATGTGTATCCAACAGCCCTCCTTCTTGGGAACCAAAGACATTCTGGAGTACAGGACCTTGCCCCTCTGCCAAGAGGTCCTGAAGAAGAGGAGGAAATAAGGCAACTGGCAAGGAAGGGGTTGAGGAATCCCTGAAAAGGAAGGAAGGGACTTCCACACTGTGAAATAACCACTGTGGATTATTGATAGGCCCAAGAATCTGTGGTGATTGGCTGCCAAATGGGAAAAGACATAACTTTTGGGTAAGATAAATCTGTCTGAGGGGAAGAAGAAGATGATTGCCAAATAGAAGATGACTTGTCCTGAAAGGAAGATCTCTGTCCCCTGGAATCCTAACCAGGTTTCTCAGAAAATGAAATCCTTAGAAGGCCTTTTGCCCTTTACAGGCTGTTTATAATGCTTACACACAAAGGTTCCTTAAAAGGGTAATTCTGATGATATTTAGGAATAGGTGAGAGGAAAATCTCTTTAAGCTCCTGCCTGACCTTCCCTTTGGCTTGCAAAGCTTTAAAGAGATTTGCAGCAGCAGATCAGCTGAATAATTTCACCTCTAGATCCTCTGGAAGTGATTAAGGCCAAAGCCAGGAATACCTCGTAATGACTGACCCTGACGCAGTCACCCTACAGGAAGCATCAGCAGCAGCATCGGGTCTATATCATATATTCGAAATTCCAAAATGTCGAACACCATATGTTCGAACTTGGAATTTTGAATATTGAAAACATCGAACGCTCAGAATAGCGAATTTTTTTCCCAGGGAAAAAATTCACTGTTCCAAGAAATATACACACAACACAAGCACACCAAAATAAATAAACCACACAATACAAATACAGTTAATAAAACCGAACCCCACACTAAACCACACATGCATTACTAACTATCCACTTACCTTAACCCGCACCTTAACCCTAAGGTCCGTAACTATCGCACACATACACTACAAAACTACACACATACAAAGCAATAAACACACACACATACAGTTAACAAAACCCAACCCTACACTATACCATACATACATTACTAACTATTCACTTACCTTAACCCGCACCCTAACCCTAAGGTCCATAACTCTCGCACCACAGTGGAGAAAATAGCAAACTCCGATGACGGCCCACCGATTTATTTCCCTGGGAAAGAAATCTATGTTCCGTCAGTTCACTCTTCTGAGATTTTGAACATTTCAGTTCGATTAAATTAAATTTGGTGTTTTCAACATTCGAAATGATGATAGGAACCTGCAGCATCAATGCTGCATTTGACAGAATGACTAGCTACATGCAAAGCAAAACCCAACAAAGAAAGAGCTGATGTTTTAGAATCAGACTTGAGTATGTCAGATAATATTTATTTTATTTATTTGCAGTCTGTTAACCGGGAAAATCCATTGGGCTGAGATGAGCCCATTTTCAATGGAGGCCCAGGGAGAAATGCTCCAGTACAGTCTTACAATAACAAAAATGAAACAAAATTTGCAAGTAATACACATTGTAAACAAAGACATAGAAAAATGCACATTATTCAAATATATATTATACATATAATAAAAAAATGACAATAGAAATGGAAAAAACATAAAAACATTTATGGATTGAGGCCTAACAATGCATACTAAGGAGATATAAAGATATCAAGTGAGATGGACGTAATGGAGATTATCAAAATAATGAGGCAATTTTAGAAAGTTAGGCATAAAGAGTAGAAGCAGGTCTTAGGTTGACTTTTGAGATAGGAAAGGTGAAGGGAGGTAGGGGGGAACAGAAAGCATCAGGTGGGATGAGAGAAGGAGCATTCCCAGTGAGAAGAGAGATGGGAGTGGAGCAAGGTCTTAAAGGTGGAGTGGTTATGGGTAGTTCTAATGTATGGAGGAAGTGCATTCTATAATCTGGCAAGGGAGAAAGATAGTAAAAGTTGCCCTGGAGTATGTGTGGGTTTGTACACTTCGAGGAGATTTTGATTGTTGGACCTGAGCACTCTGTGAGGATGATGCATTTTGAGGGAAGAGGAGAGGGAGGGACAGTTAGAGGGTTTGAAAATGAGCTTATCGGCAATTGAGAGTTGAATGTATGATAGATAGTTAGGGAGTTCCAGCCAATTCACGGAGTGGAGAGAGTCACCGTGGTGAGAGAAGGATTTGGATCCAATGGCGAATTTAGATATTTTATTGTAGCAGGAAGATAGCTTTGACTTTAGGGTGGACTGAAGATTAGTAAGGAGAGGGGATCCGTACAGGAGAGAAGGAATGAGGTATGTGGTAGAGAGAAGTTGTTTGGTTGAGGGAGTAAGGTAGCGACTGTGTCGGTACAGTAGTCAGAGTTTTTGGTGGGTTTTCTTGATATTAGTTTGTAGATGAATGTCGAATTTTAATTGATCATCAATAAGGACACCAAGCAACTTTGTGTAGGGAACTATTTTGATAGAGGTCATGTTTTGGCTGACTATAGAGAAGGATTTCTTGTCGATTTTGGTATATCTATCAATCCAACTACTCACATAAACCTCTTTGGCTTCGAGCAAACCATTACCTTCCCTACCAGAACCCACAAACCGAGCAAGAAACAAACCATATTAGATTGGATACTAGTTGACAGAAACCCCCATGACTATAAAACAGGTATACTCCCAGATGATATAAGTGACCATTCTCCTACCTTCATTACTATGCAAAAGACCCACTTTCACAATCAACCAGTATTTATAACTACCAGAAACAAGATAGACTTCAACCCATATAACTTCCAAGCTGAGCTTAAAGCCTGCAATTGGTTACCCCCTAAAATACCTACCTCTTGATGATGCAGTTTCTTTCTTTAACAAAAAAATGTTGCTAATCCTAGACCACCATGCTCCCACCTGCACTGTTTGAATTAAAAACAAACCAGCTCCTTGGCTCTCCAAAGACACCAGGCTCAACATTAGACTAAGAAATAAACTCTGGACCAAATGGAGAAAAACTAAAAATCCAACTGACCACCTTAACTTTAGAAAACTTTGTAATACTACAAAAAATCTATTTTCCTTGACAAAAAGAACTACTACCTCAAACTCCAACAGACCCAACAGCAAAACCCACAAAAGTGTTGGTCAGGAATTAATAAACTACTCCACCCAGGACAGTCCAAAACATCCACCCCTTCAAACTTAACTCAAACGTCTCCTAACCAAATTGCTGACACCTTTAATAAATTTTTCTCTGAAACAGTTCAATCACTAGCTAATACCTTACCACCTGCTACCACCTCCAAACTCTCCTCACTACCCAACTTGTCCCAGACACTTAACCTCCAGCCTGTTCCAACATCTCTCATACACTCCCTTCTTCCCAAACTTAAACCATGTACACCATCAGCTGACCTCCTCCCAGCTGAATACCTGCAAGTTGCAGCTGGTGTACTTGCCTACCCCATTTCTATCTTAATAAACAGAACCATTTCGGAATCCTATGTCCCATCCATCTGGAAAGTCACACATATTATCCCTTTGCATAAGGGTGGTACCTCCAATGACTTATCCAACTTCCATCCCATAGCCCTTCTCTCTCCACTAGCTAAAATTATGGAGAGATGTATACACCTTCAGCTACTGCATCATCTCCTCCAAAATGAGCTACTAGTGGACTGCCAACATGGTTTCAGACCTTACCATAGTACCACAACTGCTCTTCTATCCTTTACAGACTGTATTAATAAAAACAGGAATACTAACCAGCTATCTTCTGCCCTCTTCATAGACCTCTCAAAGGCCTTTGATATGGTTAACCACCAACTATTGACAGGGATACTTAAATCACTTTCCCTTGATTCTAAATTAGTACAATGGTTCCAATCCTATCTGGATAACAGAAAACAAGCAGTCCTGTGGGACAATAAACTATCCTCTCAGCTTCCAGTCACCCTTGGAGTTCCACAAGGATCAATTCTTGGACCACTCCTTTTTACTATTTTCATTAATGATCTGAAAACTTCCCTTCCCCAAGCTACGTGCATACAATATGCCGATGATTCAACTCTGATATGTGCCGCATCTTCCCAAGCAGAACTACAATCCAATACACAATCAGTCATTACCCAAGTAGAAAACTGGTTCCATCAAAGATGTCTCCTCCTTAACCAAAAAAAAAAACTAAATTATTACTTTTTACTCCTACAAAGAAATCCTCCCCTATAAATCTCATAATTACATCAAATAATGGCTCAGAAATTGCTTCCGACATCACCACCAAACTCCTGGGTGTAACTACTGACAACAATCTCAACTTAAACACACGCATAAATGCAACTATTAAATCAGTTAATAGAAAACTTGGATTCCTTTATAAAATCAAGCCCTTTCTCACAGCCTCAGCTAAGATTTCCATTATTCAGACCTCACCTCATTTCAACCCTTCTATACACCTCCCCTATCTATACTAACTTATCCAAAAGCAACCTAAATAAACTAGCAACCTCTTACAACAACATAGCCAGATTTGCCATGGGTGCCCCCTATCGTACCCACCATTGCCATAATCTTAAACGTCTAGGATGGCTAGAAGTTCACAACCAAATATGTTTCCAGCAACTCATTTTTATCCACAAGATCATACATCATCCTACAAATACCCCCATACTCTGTAACCTCTTCAACTCCTATAAAAATTTACCAACCCTAAGATCCACAAAAAAGCTACAAGTAGCCACCATAAAATCCAACAACAAAGCCGGTGACTGCCTGTTCTCAAATGCTGTTGGCAATACTTGGAACAAACTTCCAAGAGAAATAACATCCCTGACTTCCACCAACCTTTTCAAGAAACAACTGAAAATCCTCATTAAAAACCAATGGCTCTGCCCCTGCTCTAATCCTGACTGATTTTTAGTTGTCTGACTGCTTTTTGACTGCCTTGCGGTCCTGAGGAAACTCATGTATAGTAATGTTTTTTTCTTGTTATTTTTTTAATTACCAACTGTAATATAACAATCTGTCTTCTATTTGTAACCTTAAACTGATTTTATTAAATGTTTTTGCTAAGTTATTCCTATACTTATGTAATTTGTTTGTATTGTTCCTCTGTTTTTATGGACTCTATGTATGTATAAAATTGTTTGTCTCAGAGCTCTTCTCCTCGGGCCTCTACTGAAAATGGACATATATCCAGTTAGACTAGCCCAGTCAACAAATAGAAAATAAATAAATAAAATAATCTAGATGGGGTAAATATCATAAGTTTGGATTTAGCTGCATTGAGAGCTAGATGGTTATCCAGCATCCAAGATACGGTGCAGGAGAAGGCATCTTGAGTTAAATTTATAAGCTTGGGGAGACATTCGGCAGAGCAGATGATGGTAGAGTCATCCGCGTATTGGACGAGTTTAGCATTTGGGATGTTCTGATGAAGTCACTGATGAAACTGTTGAATAGTAAGACACCCAGTATTATACTCTAGTTTGACAAGAAGGGAAAGGGCATACCAAGCCAAATCTGTCTGATAACTGAAAGCTAAGGTAGCAGAAGCATACATTTTCTTACCATACCTACCCATGGCTATACTATCCCTGTCTGATGGTTAGAGTTTGGAAGAAGCAAGCAGCTTAGTAGGTCTGTCAGCTGAGAGGGGAATCACAGAAGGATCTGATGACTGAGTCTTACAAAAAACTTTTGAGCCTCAGGAACCTTATAGAACTTTTAGTTATGTACTTACCATAACTTTAGATGTATGGGATCCATCTCGCCTACATTCTCTACAGATGGGTTCGGAGCCGATCCTCGGCTCCGACTCGGCCGCTATACAATAGAACGCAGTCTCTTATTGGCTGAGTTACCTCATATCCCAGGATGCACCACTACTGCTTCCCCAGATCTTGTTTGTCCGCACACATGCTCACAGAAACAGACTATTGTTATAACATTCTCAGGTCTTTCAAGAGAGGAAAGAAGTTCAATTTCGGATCGTCCGGTCTCTCCTGGTCTACGAGGCAGGGGGAAGGAGGGTGGGTTATTAGGAATGTAGGCGAGATGGATCCCATACATCTAAAGTTATGGTAAGTACATAACTAAAAGATGTAATGTGATCCTATCTCGCCTACATTCTCTACAGATGGGACAGCTTCCCTAGCACCTAATTCCTGGGTGGCTCACTGGAAAACACTCCTGAGAACCGTGGAACCGAAGGAAGCTCGACCCCTAGATGCCACATCCAATTTGTAGTGAGAAATAAAGGTGTGTGAAGAAGACCATGTAGCAGCCGCACAAATGTCACTAATAGAGAGCTTGGAATGAAAGGCTGCCGAAGTGGCCATAGCCCTAGTAGAATGAGCTTTCACTGGAACTATAAGCTCCTTATTTGAAATGAGATAAATATGATTGATACAGTCCCTGATCCACTTGGCAATAGTGACTTTTGTGACGGCTTTGCCTAATTTACTATCCGAAAAGGACACAAACAGTTGATCTGATTTTCGTGCTTGGTGTGTCCTATCCAAATAGAAACGTAATTGTCTGTGTACGCCCAAGCTGTGAAAAGTATATTCAGCTCTGTTCGAATACTTAGGGAAAAAGACCGGTAGTTCCAGCGATTGCTGTAAACAAAAGTTAGAACAAACCTTTGGTATAAAAGATGGGTTTGGTCTAAGAGATACTCTATCCTTGTGAAATACCAGGTATGGTGGTTTGACACATAGGGCTTGAAGTTCTGAAACTCGCCTGGCTGATGTAATAGCAACTAGAAGAGCAGTCTTCCAAGAAAGAAATTTTAGATCACAGGTTGCTGCCGGCTCAAAGGGAGATGAGGTTAATGCACCTAACACCACGTTAAGGTCCCACGGAGGTGCAGGTTGAGATATAGGGGGTCATAGAAGCCAAGCTCCTTTAATAAAGGCTTTGCACAACTTGTTGCTCATTAAAGGTGGTTCTACGCTCTCATGAAAATTGGAAATAGCCGCCAATTGCACTTTGATGGTAGACACTGAGCAACCTTGGTTGAATAGGGAAGCTAAAAACTTCAGTACCTCTGACACCGAGGCTGTCATAGGGTCTAATCCTCGGAGTTGGGCCCAGATAGCAAACCTCTTCCATTTATTGCTATACATCTTTTTATTAGAAGTCTTGTGGGCCGAAGACAAAATATGCATGACTTCAAGGGCGAAAGAATGGCTCCTAACTATGGTTGGAAGAGGAGTAGCCAAGCTGCTAACTTCAATGAATGGAGGGACTGATGGAGCTGTCCTTACTGATGCGTCAAAAGGTCCAGAACTTGGTCCAGGAACCAGGGACCCTCCAATGCATATTTGTGAAGAAAGGGGAACCAGACTTGACGAGGCCAGTATGGGGCGATTAGTATAATTTTGCTTCCCAAGCGAATCGCCTTCTGAATCACCTTGGGGAGAAGGGGAACCAGTGGAAAGGCGTATAGCAGACCGGGGGGCCAAACGTGGACTAGAGCGTCCTTGGGGATCTATCCCGGGACTGGGGTGAGAGTGAAGAAGTGCTGGCATTTCGCGTTGAGGGGACTTGCGAAGAGATCGCAACAAGGAACTCCCCATCTCGTGAAAATCTGCGCTACCACTCTGTCATTCAAGGACCACTCGTGAGGGGAGAGAATAGTTCTGCTCAGTCTGTCGGCTATCACGTTGGATTTCCCCGGAATGTGCGTTGCCACTAGGAAACGCTTGGTCGCAATCGCCAAATCCCATACCTTCATGGCTTCTCTGCAAAGGGGGTAAGACCTGGTCCCTCCTTGCTTGTTTAAGTACCAGACTACCGACATGTTGTCGGACTGAATGGCAATCGTACCCTGGGGGAGGTGATCGTGCAGTGCTTGCAACGCTAAAAGCACCGCCCTCATCTCCAGGATATTGATGTGGAGAAGACTCTCATCGGAGTGCCACGTGCCTTGGACCGACCTGTCCAGATAATGTCCCCCCCACCCTGTCTGGGAGGCGTCCGTAGTCAACGTGGCAGAGGGGAGTAGGGGAACGAAGGGTCGCCCTAGATTCAGGTTGGAGGAAAGAAGCCACCAACGAAGATCCTGTTTGCACGTCTCTGTGATCAATATGTGGTGACTGAGGGAAAGGTCTTGATAAGACCACTGGACTGATAGGAGCCACTGGAGTATCCTCATGTGCAACCTTGCCAAGGGGACCAGAAGAATGGTGGCTGCCATGGAACCCAACAGCTGCAGGACCATTCTCGCTGGAGCACGACGTCTGAGGAGCAATGCCTGAACCTGAAACTGGAGCGTTGCTATCCTTTCCGCAGGGAGATAGACTCGCATCTGCCTTGAGTCTATTTCTGCACCAATAAACAGAATACGCTGAGATGGCAGCAATACAGATTTTGACCAATTGAAGGTGATTCCTAAGGAGTTGCCTAGTGTGATAGTGGCTGCTAGATTTTCCAAGAGTAGATGCCTGGAGGTGGTAGTTAGGAGCCAGTCGTCTAGGTATGGAAACACCTGGAATCCTAGACTTCTCAGGTGAGCAGTCACCACCGCCAAACATTTGGTGAACACCCTGGGGGCTGTGGTGAGACCAAAGGGCAGTGCTCGGAACTGGAAATGACTGTCTCCAAGGCTGAAGCGTAAGTGTCTCCTCGACGCCTGATCTATCAGAATGTGATAGTAGGCGTCTTTGAGATCTATGGAGCACATCCAAACACCTTTCTCCAAAAGCGGAATAATGGATTGCAAAGTGACCATCCGGAATTTGGACTTTTTCACAAATCGGTTTAATTTGCTGAGATCCAAAATGGGTCTCAAGTCCCTGGTCTTTTTTGGTACCAAAAAGAATCTTGAGTAAGTCCCTGATCCGGCCTGGTCTGCGGGGACAGGTTGGATGACTCCTTTTTGAAGCAGCTTTGATATTTCGCTGGCTGCATGATCCCGTTGACTGGGTGGCGGGTCCGGGATTCTTTGGACTTGTGGGGGGGGGTTGAGAAAAGGGAATGGTGTAACCTCCGGTGATGATTCGAAGCACCCATTGGTCCTGAGTGATATTTTCCCAGGCCTTTAGGTGTCTCGAAAAACGACCCCCAACTGGCTCCGGAGCTGCACAGTCGGGTACTCCTTCAGGGATACTGGAAGGAGGAGGAGCCACGAAAGGACTCGCGGTCTCCAGTGTTGCAGGGGCCTCCGCCGCCTCTGGGACGGCGTCTCCCTGAAAAATTTCCCCCTCCTCTGCCTCTAGAAGGGGAATCGCTCTGCTGTGACGAGTAAGGCTTTTGAGACTTACGGAACCACATTTTCCCCCCTCTTCGAGCCTTGGGATAAGGTCTGAAGGGAGTGGAAAACCGGGCCCCTACGGCAGTTAAAGTCTTACCCTCCGGTTCGCAGCGAGTCAATGTGTCCTTTACCTTGGGTCCAAACAGTGAGGACCCATCAAAGGGGGCGTCGGCAAAGGAAGACTTAAAGGCCTCCGCAAAGTGACACAGGCGTAGCCAGGCTTGTCTCCGTAGAGCAACACCTGTTCCAGCCGCTCTGCTCGCTCCTTCGGCTGCATAAGAAATGAGCCTCATGGACGAGTTGGATAATGAAGACAGGGTAGCCAACTGGGAGTTAACCGTCTGGGCCAACTGCTCAGGTAAGTTACCAGAGAGGGTATCCGAAAGCTCCTTGACCAGATCCCTCTGCAGTCTCGTGAAATGTGTCAAGTAGTTCAGAGACCTTAATGTAAAGGCCGCTGAAGAAAGGGTACGCTTGCCGTACCGATCCATGCTCCTAGACTCCTTATTAGGAGGATGGACGGACGTTGAAGCCTCTGCCACATCTTGCTGGGTGGCAGATGCCACCACCATGGCATCTACAGCCACGCCTTTCGAGAGAAAGTCCTTATCCGGGGGAGCCGAAAGGAATTTATTGGGGCGAGCTGGCACCAGTTCAACAGAATCCGGGTGTTCCCACGCCCTTCGAGAGATCAAATCCAGAAGCTCATCGAAGGGCGGAGACACCCAGGAGGTGGAGGGCTGAGCCCCGAAGGCCTTGAGGAAAACCGACTCCTCAGCAGAAGGGGGTTTGGACTGCCAGTCGCCTCGTTGCTTAAGGATCTCCAAGATGTCCGCAAAGGAGACATCATCTGAGGACGACTTGGGGGACCCCTCCGCATCATCGAGGTCGGTATCCGAGGTGAGAGACTCATCAGGGGAGTCGGCGTGCTTCCTCTTACACTGTTTCTTCCTCGGAGGTTCCTCCGAAAGCGTTTCGGAGGGACCTCCAGGAAGAAGGGAACCCCCAATGGGGGTAACCTCAGGCCCAGGGGCTCTGCTGTCGTGAGACAGGGGGATTGCAAAGGCGCCAGTCTCCATGCCAAGGGAAGGTGGTGGTGAGATGGTAGAAGTGGCCACAGAGGATTTGGCCAAGGCCAAGGATCGGTCCCGAAGCGTCCCCCCGGGGCCGACAGAGGAGGTCCGCGTACCGAACCCCGACCCAAAGGACGGGGTTGGAGTTAGGGTCGGAACCGACCCGACAACCTCCACAGGCTCCACCAACACCAACTCCAACGGCGCCGAAGCTGTTGGAGGAGGAATCGAGATAACAGGATGGGAGATCGGCTCCGGAGCCGACTGGGCTGGCACCGAGATCAACTTTGCAAAGACTGGAGACTGAAAAAGCCTTTGAAGCACCCTGTCTAAATCCAAATCGGACATCCTCGACGACCGAGAAGAGACCGACCGGGTCCGAGTCGACTTCTCCGCCAGCTCCGAAAGACTGGGGGACCGGCTCCGTATGGGTTCGAGAAGTATCGGCGCCGAGGGAGATTCCACTACCACTGCAATTTCCTTCGGAGCCGATGTGGACTTTGGCACCGAAGGGGAAGAGTCTGAGCGGGCAACCCCCATCGGCTCCGAAGGCAGTGGAACCGATGGAGATGACTCGCCTCTCGAAGCCCGAGCTCTCGACTCCGAAGCCAGAGGAGTCGAAGCTGGAGACATCAAGGCAGACCGTTCCGACCTCGGCTCCGAAGTCCGTGGAGCCGACGGAGAAGCCTGCGCGACTTTTTTGCTGCCAGATCCGACGGGCTGGTCGGAGCCGAAGACTTTTTCTTCCTCGAAGGTGAAGAAGAAGAAGATAGGGCTTCCTCAAAGGAAGGGGTAATAAGCCCTTTCAAAATCAACTTATTTTTCCTCTCTTGGAGGACGCGAGAGGAAAAGGCATGGCAAACGCTACAGGATTCTTGGAGATGCTTCGGGCCCAGACAGTAGACACACAAAGAATGGTCGTCCGTAATGGACATTTTATAGCTACATTTAGAACATTTTTTAAACCCTGATGGTCTATGTTCCTATATTAAACAACAAACACACTGACTACCAAAACAAAATTCACACAAAGACAGCCTAGACTCTAACTAAAACGCCTAGGATAGGGCCAGGCCCCTCTAACTTAAACGGGACCGTTTAATTACCACAAAAAACACAATTTACCACAAAAATATATCAATACACAGTCACACAACAATAAGTAGCTGTTAAAACAGCTTTTGGGTAAGTTTTGACAAAAAACTAGACAGAAAAATTTCTGACTAAGAGATACTTAGCTCAGCCAAGTCCGAGACCACGTCTATGCTTGAGAAGCGGCAAACGAGATCTGGGGAAGCAGTAGTGGTGCATCCTGGGATATGAGGTAACTCAGCCAATAAGAGACTGCGTTCTATTGTATAGCGGCCGAGTCGGAGCCAAGGATCGGTTCCGAATCCATCTGTAGAGAATGTAGGCGAGATAGGATCACATTACATCTTGTCTGTTTTTTAGGAGAAGGGGGCTGAGACTCCCAGGCTTCAGAAGCAGAAGTAAAATTCAAAAACAGGAGGAACTGCAGAAAGTCTGGGGGAATCCATTTGTAAGAGATCACAGTACTTCTTCTGAATGTCAGACAACGTCAGACAGTCCCAATGAAAATGTTTCATTGTTTTAATAATAGTATCCCCAAAATAAATATCTTCAACCTAGGAGTCAGGGGAAAGAGTATCCTACTCATCAGACCCAGGAATAACAGGGGAGAGAAGCTGGAAAGAATAAGCCAAAGATTCTTCCCCAGAATCCAAATCCTCATCCTCATCAGATGAATCAGAAACCCTAGGCCTCTGAAAGGTAGTAAAAGAAGAAAGAAAACTAACAGGAGAAGAGACTGACAAACCCTGACAAGGCTTAAATGCTGTAAAGGTTTTAAAATGACATTGGGTGAAGTCTTACCACTGTTTTTTGGGATTTGTAGCAAGAGGAGCCACATGCCTTTTTTTTGTTGTTTGTTTTTTTGTTTTGTTTTGTTTTTTATTTCTTTTTTATGGAAACATCTGTTCTAACAAACTTATGAATTCTGAAACCTGTCTCATCTCTATAAGGGTACCTGGTGTTTTTTTCCCTTACGAGAATTTGTGGAATCCCCCAAGGCTCTTCAGAAATTACCATCCATAGCTCCACTTCTCATCCACAACAGATGTCAGCTCTGCCTCAGAGAATGCAAATGGCATGCCCTTCTTTCAGCCAGGTTCATGGCAGATGGGCAGGTGTTGCAACCAGACTTTCCTCGTTCTCTTCATCTGACCTTAAAGAGGCAGCTGTCAGAGGCTGGATAGCAGAAGTCTCTGGTTGTAACTTCTCCGACTTCATTTTCAAAGGCAGTTGAACTTCCAGGTGGGCAGATTCAGAAGCCATGGTCCCTTAAGTTGGTAATTTTAACTGTTGGTTCTCTAAATAGGCAGAAAGAGAAGAAAGACATCTGTGAAGGGCCTTAGGAACAAATGCCTGACAAATTGGACGGCAGAGTGGTAGAGCGGTAGCGTTGTCGCCTCACAGCAAGACGTTCTCCGGTTCGATTCTCGGCTGGGGTGCCTTCTGTGTGGAGTCTGCATATCCTCCCTGCGTTTGTGTGGGTTTCCTCCGGGTACTCCAGTTTCCTCCCACATTATAAAGACGTGTCTGGAGCATTTCTCCCTGAGTCTCTGCTGGAAATTGGCTTTGTTCCAAGTCGGACTTTCCTGGTTAACAAATGTTAAATAAATAAATAAATGTTTCATTGTTTGTGATCGTGATCCACACCCAAACAAAAAAGATACTTCTCTTGTCTAGTCTTAAAGAGAACTTGCCTTCCATATTTACATTTTCCCTTTCTGGATTCAATAAAAACAAACAAGGAGAAAAAAAAGGAAGTGTCCACAACAGGGAACCAACCTGACCTAGACTCTGAGAACTGTACAAGTATCACAACCTTCAGGCCAAATTCAAACACTGCACTCTGACTGGCAGCAAATACGTTCTAAGGATTTGGTGCTCATTCATCACTTACGTACCCTATTACTCGGATGTTCATAGGAAGGTACTAGGCTATTGGCCCTAGGGCCTATATAAGCCTAGCCAAATGGTACCCTGGCTTTTGCCACCCAAGGAAAGTATTTTCCTGTGCCTCTGTCAAGCAGAGCCACATAATTGATCCCCGGGGTGAATTTCCTATCTCCCATCCAAACATCAAGATTTTTCTTGAAGAGTGTTAATGAGGAGCTTTGTTTGATATAGATAGGTAGTTTGTTCCAGAGTATGGGAAGTCTCTGGGACAGGAATCTATCCCTCCAGCATGTTCTGTTTATTGTGGTGACAAGGTTTAGGTCCCTAGAGTGTGTAGCTCAGAGGGATTGGGATTTCTTTAAGTGGAGCATGTCCAACGGCTCTGGGTTTGACATAGCTTTGTATGATAGGCAGAGATCGCCTCTGAGTAGGCGATATGCGACAGAGTAAAGCTGGAGTTTTTTGAGACGGTCTGCGTAGGGCATCTGTTTGAGGCCGGTAATCCTCTTTGTGAGGTATTTCAGGGCCTTTCCAGTTGTAGATGTCTTGTGAGGTACATACCAAAAG